>NC_143182.1:14242500-14550178 GCF_047325235.1 Durio zibethinus
TTGGTTGGGGTTCTTCAAAAAAAATGATAAGCTCAAAGGGGTAACAATAAATGGTTTTTCAAATGGTAAAAGAAAGATGGCCATTTTTCATCTCAATTGTGAATATCTTTCTTGAACATCATCTATTGAACAAAGCTCATGAACTTGTGTAAAAGATTACACACCTTCAAGACATATCCATTTCACCTTCAGTAATAGCTTACTTTTTGCTCAAATCATCTCCTCACATTGACGTGGATGAGTTCTCAAAATTAAATCTCAGAATTATTGTTATCATTGTCTAAATATTCATCATCTGAAATTTAAGAATGGGAATGTGAAGTTATGGAAGGTAACAAAGCATGGAGTAATGGTCAAGTGAAAAAGAAAAATGTAATGAAATGCACTGACTTACCTTTATTAAAATGATAACAAGTGAAGTCATATTGCAAAATAAATCTAACATTGTTTGAAAAAAAATCCCAAAATGACAGAAGAAACCTTCAACCAGCCTTATCTCCATTGATATCTTGCCCCTCAATTCATTGTGAATCTCCGGATCCTTTCTGTTCTTGACTTTCGCTCAGTACACTAACATTAGGTGCTGTTGCTTTTCCTTGATCAAAACTTACCATTCCATCATTGATCAACCATTGCACCTTATACTTTAAAGCAGTGCAATTTTCAGTAGAATGGCCAGTAATTCCATAATGATAGTCACAACGGGCTGTAGGATCATACCACTTTTGATAGGGTGGTTTAAGTGGTTCCACATGGCTGGGGGCAATCAAGTGGCTATTATAGAGTTCTCGATATAACTCTGTATAAGTCATAGGGATTGGATCAAATACAGGTTTTTCTCGAGTAGTCCGTTGTTCTCGTGAGCCACTTGCTGGATGAGTATGACGAATTTGGGTTCTTACAGGAGCTTGAATGTTAAGGCGGTAAGTGGATGAATAAGATGGTTGTGGAGCTAGCTGGTAGGGGTAGGATGAGGCATTATTCACAGCAGGATAGTATGAAGAGTAACCTTGGGATGGATAGGGTTGATAACCCCTGAATTGTTGTCTATCAAAGCTCACAGCTTGAGCTTCAGTTTCTTTCTTTTCTGATGCCTTCTTGGTTTCTCCTCCTTTTAACTTGCCATTTTTTATGGCACTTTCAATAATTTCTCTAGAGATTACCATGTCAGCAAAATTTTTTGTTGCATTTCCTATCATCTTTTCATAATAGGGAGGTTTTAAAGTGCTAACAAACAGCACTGTGATCTCTTTCTCTGTCAGTGGAGGTTGTACCTGTGAAGCTATATCCCTCCATCTCTAGGCGTATTCTTTAAAAGACTCATTTGACTTTTTCTCCAGATTTTGCAAAGATAAACGGTCAGGAGCCAAATCGATGATGTGTCGATATTGGCTGATGAAGTCATGAGCCATGTCGTTTCAGGAGCGAATGCGGGTTCTATCCAACTGAACATACCACCTGGCAGCAGAACTAGTAAGACTATCCTAAAAGACATGCATCAAGAGTTTTTCATCATGTGCATGAGCTGCCATCTTCCTACAATACATGGTGATGTGGATTTTAGGGCACTTTGTACCGTCATATTTTTCAAATTTTGGTACTTTGAATTTATAAGGGATAACCACATCAGGAACTAGGCAGAGCCCAGCAGCATCAACTGACCCATAAAAGCTAAATCCTTCTACAGCCCGTAGCCTTTGCTCTAACATGCTAATCTTGGAACTTTCCTCAGCTTCTACTCTCATCTTTTCCTTCTCCTTCTCTTTTAAATCATCTAGATCAGGAATTGGTTCTGCTGCCTTTTCAGTGAAGACATGATTTATATAGCTGTTATACTGCCCTGGGTTGAAAGCTGATGGCATTCCAGGATAGGCGAAATATTGTGGCGGGACCTCTTGGGCAGACTGGGCTTGAGGTGGGCCAAAACCTGTAAGGTACAAAGGGTTAGCCACTTCTTGTAAATGGGGAACTTGTTGGCTTGTATTTCCTTCAACCCCTTTCCCCTTATTCATGTTATTGAGGGCCTCCAAAATTTTGCTAAGTTCATTTTCAATCTTCTCCTGAGCTTTTTCTAGCTTTTCAAATCTATGAGAACTTTCCTCCTCCATTTGTCTTGTTCTGGATCTTGTGTTGTATGGATGAGCAAGGTTTTCGCTAGATGGAGCTATCCTCGGACCTTGAGTACTATACTTATGATTAGAAATGTTATGCTGTGCCTTATGTATGATGCTTTGATATACAAATGAAATGTACATTTTTTGAATGAAATCTAGTATGAAATGAATGTAAATGATTGTGTCAAAACATGATCATGAAAAGAATACAGATGCATACAATCAGACAAACAACATAGTTAGTTCTGTGGATGAAACGTAAGTGATGTTGATGCATAATGTTACATATGATAAAAATAATACACAAAGTTAAGCAATCAAAATGATTAGATAAATACCCTTTTGTGTCCTAAATTTAGGGTATATCTATCATTGGGTAGAAAGAGCTCTATCCTAGGTTTAGGTACTCTTAAGGTTCACTACATGCGATTTTAAGGTCAGAGTCTAAAGGTCCTCAAATTGCTCCCTACATCCTTGTCCATCACAGACTAGTAAGGCACCCTAATCCTCACCCATTACAGGCTACAAGCGGAAAAGGTTCAATTTGAGTGGGAGTATTTCGCTAGCCACTGCGGAGGTATTAGACCTTACGAAAGCAATAGGTACTTTACTCCCTCCTAGAGGGACGGAGCTCGGGTGTAGAGCTCATGTTATGCACATGCATATGAATGACATAATCAACAAAGTGAATAAACATGAATGAATAATAACACATATATACAAAAAGGGTTCAATTTTATTAGGCTTTTGGATAACACAAATTATTTGCTGGCCTGACTCTCAAAGTCCCCAGCGGAGTCACCAAGCTGTCATAACGTCTAGATCCGGGGATCTATCGCTAGACATTGGACTTTAGGGAGTCTCCACCAATCTTTTTTATCTAGGTGCGATTGGCCACCTATGGAATCTGTCCTTTTAGGGAACACCTAAGTTTAAGGGTCCCTAGAAGAATAGGTTCAGGTCTGCTAACCAGAACAGGGTTCGGGAGTTCGGTTACGTGTGAGGAAGGTTATAGCACCCTCACAACGCCCATCAAAAGATGGTACCAGCTTAAACTTGTGTTATCCAAAAGCCTTAAAATTTTACCAAGTAATTAATTATTGAAAATTATTCTCAATTGACTCTAATACTTTTAGCAGAAAATTGAAAAAATTCCCTCACCTCAAGAGTATGCAAGAAAAACTACTGTTTTACTTGCAGAGGCTCCGTCGTCGGATTATTTAACAGAAAAAAAACAAAATCAAAATTAAGATAGAAAGGAAGGAAAGAATGATTTTTTTCTTGTAGGAAAAATTGATACTTTCAACTTTTCCCTAAAAATATTTTTTTGGAAATTTCGATTTTCAAGGAAAATTGATACTTTCAACTTTTCCTCAAAAACCCTTTTTTTGAAAATTTATTTCTAAGGAAAATTGATACTTTCAACTTTTCCCCAAAAATATTTTTTTTGAAATTTTGATTTTCAAGGAAAATTGATACTTTCAACTTTTCCCCCAAAAATACTTTTTTTTTTTGGAAATTTATTTTTCTTTTAAGGAAAATTGATACTTTCAACTTTTCCCTAAAAATATTTTTTTTTGGAAATTTATTTCTAAGGAAAATTGATACTTTCAACTTTTCCCTAAAAATATTTTTTTGGAAATTTATTCTTAAGGAAAATTGATACTTTCAACTTTTCCCTAAAAATATATTTTTTTAGAATTTTTTTTATTTTTATTTAAAGAAAATAAAATAATAAAAAATAAATAAAAAGAATATTACATAAACCTAATCTAATAAATAAAAAAATAAAAAATAAAATAAACAAATAAACAAAGAAATAAAAAAAATTCAAAAAAAAAACCTGGAGCGGCTCGGATCGCGACTCGGCTCGGCTCGGCTCAAGGAAGAGAAAACGGCTCGGGGGAGCGGCTTGGCGGCTTGGCTAGGCTCGGCTCGGCTCGGAGGGGGGCTGGCACGCGCGGGTCAGAAAGCGGGTCGACGCCCGGGTCGGGTCGGGTTCGGCAAAACGCGCGGATCCTCTGGGTTACTTAAGGCCAAAACGACGTCGTTTTGGGAGGGTATAAAAGGCAATCCCCTTCATTTTTTCGGCAGAACGCTCATCCCCCTCTCTCTCTCTTCTTCCTTTTTCTCTCCCTTCTCTCTAGAAACTGAAGAACACCGGTGCCGGATTCTGGAAATTTTCGCCGGAATCTGGAAATTTCACCGGAAGTTGGCCGGAAGATCGTCGGTTTCTGGGATTCCTAGCCGAAAACTGGACTGGTCGCTGGAAACTTCAATTTTCGCCGAAATTGTTGCCGTAAAGTTCAAATTTTGCCAGAATTTTCGCCGGATTCTGGAAATTTCCCAGAAATTTCCAGAAAAAATTTTCGCCAAAAAATCTCTAAAAATTTTTTCTCACTCCCAGAACACTCCTAAACTTTTCCTAGCTTCCTATACGCCTCCTTTTCTCTTAAATCAGTAGCTTTGCTTACTGTTTTTTTTTTTTGTCTTGCATTCTGTTCCAAAGTCCCTTTTATAGGAATTGATCAGGAGTTCCTGATCAATCCCAATTCCTCCTTGGACGGAAATTCAATCTTTGAATCCCACTGGACTCTTCTGATTGAATTCCCATTTCCAATGGGATTCTTCAGCCTTCAATCTCAACCCTCCAAAATCAAAATCAAATAAAATAAAAAACTAGATAATTAGAGAAGATAAATCAACAGATATTATAGGATAAATAATAATAAAAAAAATATATCAGATATATAATTAGATAAGTAAAAATACAAAAATGAATAAAATAAAAAAGATAAAAAAATATATATATATATACATAAATAATAAAATACACATAAATACTAACAAAAAATAAATAAATAAATATATACATATATTAATACATAATAATAATAAATAATACAATACATAAAATACAAAAGAAAAAGAAAAGAAGAAAAAAAATACAAGATAAAATTGAATTGGGCTTACCCATTTGGGCCAGGCCCAATTGATTTGGGCCGGACCCAATTGGGTGTCTACAGTTACCATACCAGCTTACTTAAAAGATGGTTCAAAAAAGTATTTTGATTTTGCTGTCATTAGCAGCGATATTGCATGACTTTGTTATGCTCTTGAAATTGCAAAATGTGGAACTATAGCAGTTATCACGAAGGTTAAGCCTCGTAAGAGTAATATAAACTATGCCTAATGAGGTGCTATGTTGTTCTCTGTCCTTCAAATTCAGTGGAGAGTCACATGTAGGATACAAATTATAGCAGATGCTTATCTATATGATGAAGAGATTGTCATAGTTAATTCTAGATTCTTGCTTTTATTCTCCTCATCAACCCTTTTTTACTTCTTTTAAAAAAGCAAATGATAAATTGACTTATCTATTTTGGCTTGTCATAAGCAAGTTGCTAATGGGTTCTTTTGGGATGGGAAACCTGTTGCTAATCAAAAGACAAAGACCATTCATTCAATTACTCTTGGTGTAAGAATTACCATTAAGCTCTTTTTTTAACCATCTCTCTTTTTGGTAGGATTGTTGTTAGGCTTTAATGAATGATAATCTTGAATTTATGTTTTTTTTTTTTCTCTTTAATCTTCACTTACAACCTGAAATTCTTTTTAGATTGCCTTTTTTTTTTTGCATTTTTTCATAAAAGATATAATTGTATTGTACCTTCTTACAACTTATTTCCTTAGGGACTAGGTCAAATTTTGCCCGAACATTGGGTTGCTTAGTTTGTGCTAATCCAGTCTAGATTCATTTGTTATAAGCATTTATGATATGATTGCTTTGTCTCAAATATTTGTTGTTTTATCTTTTCTCAAGAAAAATGATCCATATAAAGCCATAGAACGCATTACTAGAAGTATTTTACATGCCCCTTTTTAGATCCTTTTCTCCCTAATGTTAATTTTTAGTAAATGCAAACTAAAGAAGCTTTTATTTTCTTAGGATTTGTTGATATTACTGTATCTTAGGGATGAGATCATGAACCTAGCAAAACCTCTCTCTTCTGAACACAAAAGATTGAAATAATGAGTTTTTGCTTCATACTTTTAGTATTGTTGAACTTATTTACTCTATTTGAAATTCCCATATTTTGGCTTCATATATCTTACTATATTGTCACTTCTTAGTGATTTTGTTTGATTGGTAATAAATGAATCTCAAGATATGTTTTCAATTTTAATATATTTTTGTTGTATTTATCGTGCTTGGGTTATAGTTTTAATTTGATTATTCTTCTTTTTCGTTTTCATTTGTTAGAGGAATTTCTATTCTCCATATCAATGGTGTTTAAGTGTAGCCTTTCCAATAGAGCAACCTTAATAGCTAGACGATATTAACCATCATTTTCCTACATATTCCCTGAAGATGAATATAAAAATCAACCCTAAAACGAGTTCCAATCTCAACAAAAACTAGGTAATTTTGTTTAACAAAGATCTTTTGGAATTGGATTTAGTAATTCATCCTCAAGGTTTGGTTTGTTGTTCAAAGATAAAAAAATGCCCCCAACTATCTTTTCTTCCTAGCTTTGCCATGTCTTTTTCTCGATATATGTCAACTACAATTAGTAGTGAGACAGAAAAGATTGAGCTCATAAAAGATGTTGCAAAAGTTCTTAAGGATAGTGTTGTTGAAGCAATGACTTCATAGGCTTCTACTGTGAATGAGGTTGCAATTGTTGCTACTGATTATTAGTTACCTATTGCTACCTTGTAGTATATTATTGATGTAGTTCATTCTTTTACCAACTTTAACTAGTAAGCTACTGCTTTTACTTATTTTACATTTTTGCAATTATATAGATGGTTCAAGAATGTATTGCAAATTAATGCTAATGATTTCAGCAAAAATATTGCATAGGAAAGCTTTTTTGTTGAACTATCAATTCTCTACGTTATAAATGACTCAATCAATTGGCTTCAAAATTGATGCTTCAAACTATTTGCCAGAGTAATATTTCAAATAATAAAATAAAGACAACATAAACTATCAAGGCTCTAAATATAAGGATTCATGTCTAATTTAAAGATATTGTTTTAATAAGGGCTCTAAATGAGGTGATTAGATGTTAATTTCTTTGAGTTTGCAAAATTTATTAGATATTAAATTCACTTGATACATTAGGTGGTTTCTGAAGGTTACTTTTCTATTCAATTTTATGGTATTTCATTCTTTGTGTTTGTTTTGCTTTACAGGTTTCTAGGCTAGCATTTAGTTATGCTATTTAAAAAAATTATTTAAGTTTGAGAGTGAAATTGAATCATAACAATTTTAGGCAAAATAGATTTGTAAGATTAACAAGAGCCTAATTCACTTATTTAAGGTTTTATGAAGTCCATGTTTTTGTTGATTGTAGACACCATTTTATTTTATTTTATTTCTCTTTTATTTTTATTTTTTTGCTAGCCATCTGACAACCACCAGCTGCCTTATGATAACCACCGGTAGCCATCCTAGTAGCTATCATAACTTAGGCAACCAAAATTTTAGATCTTCTGAGATTTTGATTATGATCTAGCTCTATAAATAGAGCCACAAAAATCAAAGCAAGGGGAATGAAAAAGGGGGGAGCCTGAAAAAAGAAAATTCCAGAATAAAAAAAATATTTTCTTTCTGCAAAAAAAAAAAAAAACAAAACAAAAAAAATACGTAGTCCTTCCCATAAAGAGGAACCATAAGCACCAAGCCCTTACAACAAAAAAACTAAAAAGTCAATTTTGGTGTAAAAAAAAAAGAGGAGAGAGAAGTGAGACCGAAACTTTAAGCCCTGATCTATGCCGATTGGGGCTGTTTCTGACGAAAAAATATCGGATCCGAAAAGAAGGCATCGAAGAGAGCTTTTTGAAGCATTTTGACATTTTTTAACCACCGACGACCACCAATAGCGATCATCGATGGTGAACCTATCGATGGTCGGGGTGGCGGTTCGAAAGTCAGATAGTGTAGAGTTTTAGGGCTCTCCTTGAGGCCTTAAAAATTTTTTTTTTAAAAAGGTTTGGAATGAACTAAAAAAAAATTAGTTTTATATAGAAAGCCAAAGCCCAAAATGACATCGTCTTAGGACCCCAGGATCCGTACGTTGACCCATGACTCTACCTGGGGTTCGTGCCAACCGACCCATTGACTTATTCCTTCAATTGCCTCTAACCAGTCCAATTGAGCTGATCAGACCGAACCGCAATGGTTGACTGAACCATCGAATCATTGACTAGACTGTAGAATCACTGAACTAAGGTTAATCGGACCGTTGACCAGTCCGGTTTAGGTAAAAAAAATTTAATTTTTAAAATTTTTTTATATATTATTTTTATTTTAAATTTTTATTATTAATATTTATGCATGTTAAAATATTTAAATTTGCTAGAATAAATTTTTGTTGTTTTGTTTTATAATAATAATAAATATAAATAAATGGTAAAATATATAATAAAATTTTTTTGATAATTTTATTAATTTTAGAATAAACCTTATAAATTAATAAATAATGTAAGGAAAAAAGAAAATTTTTATCCGATAATGAGATTCAAAAGTACTCCAAGTAGTGATACTTACGAAATCTCTAAGTGAGAAAATTTTTCTTAAATACTACCAGTGTATTGAAGTATTTATAAAAATTTTTTAATACAATAAAAATTTTCTCTTTATAAAAATAATAAATAAAATTAACTAATTTAGTAAAAAATAAAAGTTATAAAGGAATAGTAATAAAAAATAAGAAAAAAAAATTTTATCTGATGACGAAATTGTAAAAGTATTTTGAGTAGAGATACTTTAAGAAATCTCTAGGTGAGACATTTTTTTTTAAATATTACCAATGTATTGGAATATTTATAGAAAATCTTGAATATAACAAAAATTTCTCTTTTCTTCATTTTTTTAAATGAAAATATTAATAAAAATCAATAAAATTTCTAAAAAAGAGAATAAAATACGTGCATTAACATATTAGCATTTTCAATTGCATGCATAGTATAGTTTTTACGAAAAATAAATTTAAATCTCCGAGGATGAGATCTTAAGGTATTTCGAAAAGTAATGCACAAGAAATTTTTAGGTGAGAAAAAGTTCTTCTAATGTCACCAATGTACTGGAACATTTTAAGAATTATTTCAATAAAAAAATTTTGATTTATTTTTCTTGAATAAAAAATGAAACAACAAATAATAATTAAAAAAATAATTTCCAATAAATGAAAAAATCAAGAAAATTATTTTTCAAACACAAAAAATGAGATTATTTTTTTATCAAAATCAAAGGATAATACATAGTTAATTGGTATCGTTTTAAACAGACGCTGTGAAGGTACTAATCCTTCTCCACGCGTAATCGACTCTCGAACTTAAACTATTTCGTAGACCATAAAATTATATTTTTAATAAATTTTAATTAATTTTAAATCTTATTAAAAGGATAAATTTTAATAGATGGTCAATCGCACCTAACCAAAAAAGATTGGTGGCGACTCCATTTTTCATTCTTTTATTTTCATTTTCAAATTCGTTGGACAAATACAAAACCGTTATGACATTAATCCTAAAGTCTTTTGCAACAATTGGTGTTTTAAACTAATATATCTTTCTTTCTTTCTTTCTTTCTTTTTGAGTTATTAGGTATATTTATCTATATTAAATGCTGAGTTGCAAATAAGGTTCTTTTGTAATCCAATGACGACGACGAACAAATAAGTTTTTAATAAATAAGTTTAATATCTCATTATCATTAACTTCAATTAATGTAAATAGCTACACAACTCTTTTTTTATTATATATTATTCAATATTCAAATTATTAATACATAATTTTATTTTACTTTTACAACTAAATTACAAGTGTATAATTCTATTTTACTCCTGCAGCAAAGCGTGAACTTGAAACTTAATTATAGTAAAACTTTCAAATGAAATATAACATTATAGTTTGGATGATCATGGCTTAAGTTAAGCATCATGTTATGCAAGTGAGCCTTAAGAGGTAAAATGAGTTGACATGGAATCGGCTAACGAGGATTCTTTTTAAGGAATGATTTGAAATGAACTAGACCAATTTTGTTCAGTCAATAATAGTAATATTAAAATGTAATTCTTTTTTAGGAAAAACATGATATGATCGATCAACATATTATATGAAATAATGATGTTCCTCCATTATGGAATTATTTGAGCAATAATATTTGTTGCTTTGAGCGAGCAATTGGAGGGTCGACTAGCTAATTTTTTGGCAAATAATATATTGAATTTTTTTTTTGTTTTATGCATAAAGTTAGGACCTGAACATTGGCCCATTTAAGAGAATTGCGTTGAAAGGCATCTTATTTTACAAAGCTTATGCATGTTTGACGTGGCCATTTCTTTCTTTCCGCAAAATTGATTTATTACAGTGTACAACGTTAACGTTTATATGTCAAGTAATTTTCTTTTTTTTTTTATTCAA
Source organism: Durio zibethinus (assembly GCF_047325235.1). Lineage (NCBI taxonomy): Eukaryota > Viridiplantae > Streptophyta > Magnoliopsida > Malvales > Malvaceae > Durio > Durio zibethinus. The sequence goes on from NC_143182.1 coordinate 14,253,051, forward strand.
TGTGAAATTAGAACATCCTGCTTACTCTTTTGGAACACTTGGCATGATATTCTATCTCACCTCATCTCGTAACGCTTTCATCATGGCTATCACCTAGCTTGTTCTTTTTTAGAGTGTTTAGCGTGATCAAACTTTACCATCATACCTTACCCCAACACCTTAACACCTTGTTAAATAGCCAAACTAGCCCATCCTACTTACCTCCACTAGGGCGCGTGGCATGGAGTCAAATGAATCATGAGTTGGTTTTAATATCACTTATCATGTGATCATTATCTTTTTTTTACAAAATTAGTCTATTGGGCGGGCAATACGAACACTTATATGCCCAACGACCTTCCTTTTTCTATCCGACGTGAAATTGAAATGCGCATCCTACTCTTTTGGAGCGCTTGACATAACACATGCATTAATAAAATTTTTTCTAGACTTCTACTTATGAAAAATAAGATTTTTTATTTTTCATTCTTAAAAGTTAAAAAACATGTTTTGTTCATATCGATAACATGAACGAAATTTATGTTACATAGTGGGTTGTATCAATCTATTGAGTTTAATTTGATTTTCTTTAATTTTTATATCAAACATTTTTAATTCGAAATTTCGCGAACTCTGCTTTAAAAATTAATATTCCAACTAAATAGGATAACAAATTAAACCTTTTAAAATTAAAGTTATTTTAAATAATGAAACAACAAAAATATTCTTATATATATTTTCTTGTAAAAGCCGCTATTTTATGTTTTTGGTGGAAACATGGGGGAGAAGGGAAAAACAAAGATAATGGTCCAAACCAAATATATATTCTAGGGCTATGGTTAAGTTTATGAAATGTTTGAGTTTGTCCTTTATGTGTTGATTAGTTTCTCTCAGATTCTATACATGAGGATGACAATTACATTTTTGGTATCATATGTAATTGGATCGTTTTCAATACTTTTTTTGCCTAGGAGTAATTTTGATCCTGAATTTGATAAGAAATCATTTTCAGCTTTAACCATTTGTCTACCTCTATGATTAAATTAAAACAATAGCAGATTTTGACATATCAATGCCAGGCAACATGCTTCTTTGATAAATTTGATTTATTTTTCTCTACATGTATATATCAACATGTACCAAGGAAAAGATTGATGTTTTTGGTAGTGTGAACCTCCATTCCAAAAAAAATGGAATGATGATTGGCTTCTAGAATTAATCTAAATTTTCTTAATGAAATGATACAGAGCATTCTCAATTTAGTAAAATAGAACATGGTTGAAATAATTGAAATTCGTAAGGAGAAGAGTTAGATAATATTGTTGCTGCGATTGAAAAATTTTTTGAATAGAAAAAAGTGTATTTAAGAAGTATAATAAAAAAATGTGATTAGAAATTGAGTTAATAGCACTTATAATCGTTAAATTTTAATCCAAAATCTATTTTGATTAGGGATATCTAAAAAGTTTTAGTTGCATTTTCAATTGTCCAAAATTATTTTATTTTGATCATTTTATTTATAAAACCATTTAAATTAACGATAATCGCAAACGACGTTACATAAATAGTTTCATCATTTTTATGTTTTTAACAATTAATAAAACTTTGTTTTCAGTTTTCAAAAACTGATAACAAAAACAATCTATCAAATATATCTTATTTTCAGTTTCTAAAAAAAGTGAAAACAAAATCATACCAAAACGATCCCTTATTCCTTAACTCTTTTTTTTTCTTTTAAACCATAAGAGTGTGGCCAAAGCCTCGGGAAAATTGGAGAAAAAGAATTAGCAAATACCCTCCTAAAATAGACAAGTGAACTATTTAAGCTAAATCTCAAATTCCCCTTATTTATTAATTATTAATTTTGTGCATACTCACTGTGTGATTGAAAAAATAATAACAGTTACAAAAAAGATGTAAGTTAACTGACCATTATTTAGAAGTGAGAAATATTAAAATTTAAACTCAATTCCTACTTTTAAGAAAAAGCAAAAAAAAAATAAAAAATTAAATCTGTATAAAAATATATATCGTTTATTTTATTTGTTAGTTTTTAAGTAATTTTCATAACTGAATTAAAATCATTTGATTCGTGATACTAAACCCAATCAAAACTTTTATAGAAAGAAATAGATATTAGTACCAAAACGAAGAATTTTGTGCATCATTAACCAAACTTGAGAATTTCAATGCCTAAACTTCGAAGTGGACTTGTCTATGGACCAAGTTACCTGCTAGGTCCGCAAACTCAGCTTGACTCAGAAGTCAAACATGAGTTTTTAAATTCGAGCTTAACCTAACTCTGTCCATAAATATATTTTATTATTAGATAATCTGTTTTTATTTTAATTCAAATATATATAAAAATATAAATCAAATAGGCCTAGATGGGATTCAGTGAACGCGCGAATCCAGCCTTAAGGAAGCAATTTAAAGTGACAACTGTGCACGAACAGCCGATGACACCTCTACTCAAAAACAGCAAACACCGTTCCGTCTATTTTTCTTTAATGGATCTCTCCTTTGTTGAGAATTAAGACTCAAACTGAAATTTTCACTAGTTGATAAAATCACTTGATTTGTAAATTGTTTGATAAATAAGAAAGATTTAAGAAACAAGCATGGTTAAACATTAATTAGAATTTAGGTAAATATATAACATATATTAATTAATTGATTCTATAATTATAATAGAATTTCATCAATTAGTATGATTCTATGAGATAGAGGTATGAAATTCATGTGAGTACAATATATTTACAATGTTTGTAAAAATGTATGAACAATTTAAAATGATTATTTCATATCAAAATATATTCATATCATCAACATGAATTTAGTAGATAATAAGTTTAAAAGGAAAGAGACATTATTTAGTTAGTTGAGATTTAATTAATTTCTTGAAGAGAAAGGCCTAGCGAGAAATAAACCCCATGCAATTATTTTTAAAAATAATTTTTAATATATTTAAATTTTAATATTTAAATTTTGTTATATAAAAAGAAATGCAAGTTTATGTCGGAGAAGAGCATGCACCACCACACGTGACCTGCCGGTCGTCGCATTTGCCGCTATGAAAATCTTGTATTGCAGCAAAATCTGTTCCCTTTTGAGACCCTAATCGCTACAAAGCATACTTAAGCTTTAACTGCTGTACTTTTGAGCTACAATGTTCAAAGCAAACTTAGGTTATAAGTGATAAGAATGATTGTAATAAAATTGAAAATAATAACAAAAATTATTATAATTGCAATTAAAAAAAATTATTATAGTTATAATTTAAAAAAAATTTTAATAAAAATTTTATATTGAATGAATATTAAAATTAATATTTAAATTTAATTAATAATATGATAAATTTAATTATATTATACAAAAAATATAATAAAATTTAAATAAGCACTTAATAGCTCATGATTTAATAATTTATCAACTATTATGACATTACGTTGTCAAAATCAATTAATTAAAGAAGTTTTACAAAAAAAAAAAAGTTGAAAAAAAAAGTAATGAGGAAGATTATACTCCTTTGTATCAAAAAAAAAAAAAATGCAAATACAAACAGAAACGCAACTGGTGTTTTTTGAAAAGAGAAGATATTGAAGTTAAGCTTCAGTTTTCAATAACAAAACTTATATTTTTGTTTGAATTATATTTTTTTTTGTAATTATTTTAATTTTAATTTATAAAATTAATTTTTAAAAAATTTATTTTAAATTTAATATTTAAAAATTATTTATTTTAATATAAAATATTATAAAAAAACAAATAATCATTTCTTTCAAGGTGGCACATCACATCACATGTACATTTTTGCCACATATAAAATATTCACATATTTTTTTGTGTTATTGAAACTCTCTACATATGAAATATTCACATTTTTTTTGTTTTATTGAAACTTTTTAAATATATTAACATAATATTCTGTAAAATATTCTATTTTCATTAATTTTGAACCAAAAATCATTAAAATTAAAATACAATAACAAAATTCAATAAAGACAAAATTTTGTGACAAAATTCAAAATTCACCTACAATACAATAGATTGGCCAAAAAAAAAACCCTATAAAACAATCGTAACTATGTCCTTTATCTCTCTTTTTTTTTTAACAAGTAGATAAGAAATTGAATTTTCAACTTTAGAACCTATCGTATCTATTTCATTTTGACCACTTTAACTAAGATTATAAGTGGTTCATAAAAAAAAAAAAATTATAAGTGATCTCAATTTTATTTATTTTTGTTTATTATTATTATTAGGATTACAATCCAAGCCAAATTTCCATATTCCCTATTTTTCAACATTAGATTTTGAACTATTAACTAGGGTGACGACCAAGGAGTGGTGGGCGAACCAAACTGTCTAAAAAAATTAAAAAAAAAAAAAAAGTGGAGGAAAAAAAGGGAAAAAATGAAGGAACAAAACATTGCCCTAGGTCCAGCAATTCCAAAATTTTGTTGGCCTAGGCCTTTTAATTCATTGAGGCAACCCTAAAATGTAACAACCTACGGTCCTCGATACTACAACTCATTTCTACGTGCTAGGTAATATCATAGTGATTAATCTTTGCAAAAAAGAAATTGCTTGGATAAAAATTAATTAAGGAGAAATTATTTCATTGAAATTCAGTTTCTTTTTTATTATTAATTAATGGATATCGAACTAAAATAATTGAAATAATCATTGTCACTAATAAAGTTTTGGCTTAATAGTAATAAGGAGGTCCAAAAATTTTGAGATCCTATATTTAAATCTTATTTTGTGTGAATTTAGTTGATTAACTAAATTCTAGTTTATTAATTATTATTCAATAATTGTAACTTGATTATAATATAATAATTAATTATTTAATTATTATAATAATGTAATACAAAAATATGAGGGTTTAATTATTTTGTTAAGTTTTAATCTATTAGTTGATTATTCATTAATTTTAACTTGATTATAATATAATAATTGATTATTCAATTGATTATATGAATATAATATTTAAATAATATTATAATTTCTCTTGTACTTTTAATTTAGAACAATAATAATTCTCAATTACTATGCTAATCATTTAACTTTATCAATATAATTCGGATTTTGCTAACAAGTGCTCCCAGTGCACTTTTTAGGGTTAATTCATATATTATTTATAATAAAATTTTTTGTATTAAATATAATAATTAATAATTTTATTCATGATTTTCTATGGATTAGATTAAGCTTTACTTTATATAATAATTAACATTAAAGAGTGCGGTAACAAAATCCTTTTATTTTTAATAAGTTTTACCTAAATCTTATTCGTCTTTTGGACCTCTGAATCTAAAAGGAGAATTATTTAGTAGGTTATTCTTAATAAATTTTCCAATATTAATTACTTTTTGAATAAAAATATATATCAATCAGCTGAATATGCTCGAATCCAACTTAAATTTAATTAGATTAACATAGAAATGAGGGAGGACAAATTCAATAGGGATGTTTTACTGTTTAACAAATGAAAAATTTTAACTTTTGGTAAATAAAAAATAAGGATGAATTTAAAATTTAATTCAATTAATCTATATAAATTATTTAAAAAATATTTTAAAATATAAATTTAAAATATTTTTTTTTGTGCTAAGGGAAAGAGAGGTGAGCAAAAGAGGTGGACCTAATAGAGTGCGACAGTTGGCAAAACGCAAATAGAAAAAGGTTGAAGAAATGTGAGAGAGAAGAAAAAAGCAAAGAGACAAAACTTAATCAATTCTTTCAGTGAATAAAAACAGGTGCACGTGGACACAATAACCACACGTGTGTTCAATCATCATATGAGTTCAACACCACAAACACAAGCATTATCTTTTCTCTTTCCGCTCATCAATTTGGGAAGGGAAAGGGAAAAGGGCAAGGAAAGATAAAAGAACACGTCATTACAAAGAAAGCTGATATTCTGTATAGTCTTTTTTCTGTGCTATTGGGGTCCTCTCTCTTCTCTCTCTTCTTTATTTTTTTCCTTTTTCCCATTTTTACTGGTGAGATACAGAGATTGAAACTTTCAAGACAGCAAAAATTAATGAACCCTTTAAAATATGTTTTTTTATTTTGTTTGTTTTATTTGATGGGAAATTATAACAATTAAATTTTAGATATATGGAATCTAAATCTAAAATCAATTTGATTATTGTGGATAGGAATATGAAAAAAACTTTTCACTGCTTCTTCATGTATATAGGAATAATGGACATATTACATGACATGAATTTTATGTGAATCTATTATAAAGGAAACAAGAATAATCCTTGCTATGGTATCAAATTAAATTTTAGATGAATATCTGAATTAAAAATCAATAATTATAATTAAAGAGTTCCTTATCAAATGCTCTTATCTTATGGATTGAGGAAAGAGAAAATAATTATTTTTTTTTTTTAATATTTGGTTTTAAAAATTTTTATTGCCTTAATCTCCCAAAGAAAGGAAAACTTCTAATTTAAGTTCATGCAATCATTTTTTTCCTGAATTTTTTAATTTGGAAAGGGATACTCCTGCTCTCCAAAAAGTTGAAAGGCAGATATACTCTAAAATAAAAAGATTAAAATAGGAAAATTTGCCAACTAATTTCCTGAGAAAACAATAACAATTTTGGAAGAGAGAGAGAGAGAGATGACCTATTTGATTGAAAGATGAACTCATTTACCTTAAAACTTTAACTTGGATAGTGAACTTACATAAAAACAACTAAACATGTACCATCATGTACATTAATATTTATAATTCAGTTTTGTTTATATGCTAACTACCCCCTTCATTTAATTTGGATAAACTTCCCATGCATCCACAGCACAACTTCATCGTTTTGTTCCCAAGAAAAACCAATGTAATGTCATGAACAAAACTTTATTAAATGCAAAAAGTTTTGGCAACTAAATTTCTATCAAAGAAAAAGAAATATTATTGGTTGTGAGTCACCGATTGAGAAGGTTCATTTACTAACGTTGCCCTCACCAACAGGAAACATTGCCCACTATGAAGTTTTGGTTGAAACAAACAGGACAAATGCTTGGCCTTAGAGGTAGTCAGGATGCAGATCCAGAACCCCAAAATTTCCGCCTATCTAAGATAGAGAGAACCCAAATTTTGACAACTTATCACACTCCTCACCTTACACTTTGCTGATAAAAATTTTGGATATGGCACAACTTAAAAAAAAATCATCGGTATAAGTTACATCGATTAAGATTGTTCATGCAAACAAGTTAGACAATACTAATTTGAATTGTATAAGTAGTTGATAGAGAGACTCATTGGCCTAGTAGTACCGGATAAATAAATTGTAGTATGTCCACCAATAAGAATGCGTCTTAATTTCAAACACATTGCCGACCAACTATTGTTAACCGGCCATACTCCAATTATGTCGATTAAGACCAAGCTCCTAACTTTTTTTTGTACTAAAATATTTTAGGTTTGAATCCTAATTTTTAATAAGATTATTGATTCGCTCACGAGGAAAGAACTACTTTAAGATTGAATTAATGAGTGTATCAGATTTATCATTAAAAAAAGTTACGAGACATTAGAAGTAATATTTTGGAATATTTTTTTTTCTTATATTTGGTTTAAATATTGTATATTTGGTTTAAATATTGTATATTATTAAAGCACTTAAGTTAGTTGAAAAGATATACATTTTCAAGATCCTGAAGAATTATCCATCTTTCTTTTCTCATGCACTGCACAGCGTGTGTCCAACAATCAAGAGAAAATAATAATGTGGTGAAGGGGAAGAAAGAGAGGAGGCTAGAAATTTTCTGACAAAAAGAAAAAACAAAGAAAAAGAAAATCAAGCAGAAGAGAACAAAAAAGAGGCCCTCGTGCAACAACTGGCAAGTTTTGATGTACATGATAACTTCACGTACTCAAATAATTAATTGAAGGCAAAATGGCATATAAGCTGCATGTGTGCGTCTGGGTCGACATTCCTCTTCTCTTCGCTTCTGCCCCTGTTTCCTCCGGCCCTCGTCTCTCTCTCTTGTTTTATTTTTCTTTTTTCTGCCAAAAACGATTTTAACTTTCAAACTTACCAATGGTAAATTAACTTTCGAAATTCAATTAAGAAATATTTTATAAAAGAAATTGTAATTTAAAATATGAAAATCAATTGTTGAGATTTAAATTTTAGATTTAATGAATATTATTTTTTAAAATTAATTGATTGAATCAATTAAATTTAATTTTTTTTCGTTCATTTAGTCTTTATTAATTTCATCTTGTTATCTTTCTGATTTCTTTCCTTTTCAATTCCGTTTAGAATTTTATTTTATTTTTTTGGCTTTTTATTATTGTTCTGTTCTAATCAATACCAATCTTTTTTGTCGGCAATACTTCTCTCAATTATGTTATCTTATTTCTACGCAAATTATTAACATTACAAGGTGTTTATTATGCCATCTGTCACATGCTAGGGATATCCACAAGCATAAGGTTAAGGCGGCTTTATTTTTATTTTTATTTTCTTTTTTTCTAAATACTTTTTTTTGTGTTGGTGAGTCAGAAAATTATGTGTGCATGGATTGAGAATGTTGAATCTTCATACGTTCAAATGATTTGTAGTTTTCTAGCCTAGTTTAACTAACATTTTGGAACTATTTGGAAGAAATTTTGCTAAAAGAAAAAAAATTAATTTAGCTTATTGATTTCTATAACAAAATTACAATAATTAAAGTTTAAAATTCAATTCAGAGAACAGTAAATGAAAAAATTTATACTAATATCTTTTTGCAAAAAAAAAAAAAAAAAAAAACTCATCAAAATTATTTAATAATTATTGTATTTAAATTACAAAGGTGTGATATGAATTTTAGATGTCTACCTCTAGGTTTTTGATTGACAAACATAATTAATATGCTTCTATAGTTAGTTGATTGATCCTCCACGCACCATAGTACAATAAATTTATGATAAATAATATTCACAAATCTCTAACACTCTCAATTTTGTTTGAGACTTGGGACTTTTAAGAGGATTTATAATTGCAGCTTCCTATGAATTTGAGATTTCTCATATGAATCTTTTCCTTTTCCTACATATTTTCATTATAAGAACCCAAAAGAACAATTATATTTTTCTACATTGAAAACCCCATCTTCTCATGAAAAGAAAGAAAAAAAATTAAAATTTGATGACCCTTTTTCAAATTTCTTTAAAAATATATAAATTGGGGGAAGAAATTAATTGCATCTTTTGTGTCAAATCCTTTTCTAGGGATCCCCATGGATCCTACACTTGCCTTCAAGTCACCATCTGTTCCACCTCAAGACAAGCCATCAGCGTCAGCAAAAGTCAAAAAACAAAATGAGTGTAGAGGAGCAGTTGAAGAGATAAAGAAAATAATTGAAATTACGACAAAAGCCTCAAATATCTTCTTTATAAATAAAATCAATATAACATGTTTGATTAGACTCATCATCATGAATACCTACTGTACGGAGCCGCCCAAAGATTTTTGCAATTTGCCTGACCTTTTTTCTTTCATGATTCATTCAATAAAATTGAAACCTAGCTTACACCCAGAAGCAAGAACCATGAGTGTTTCTTTTTTCGGGAGACCATTTTCTCTTTCTATATGGGTCCAACTAAAAATTTTTTGTGTGGATGTTAATATAACACTTATCTTTTTAGTGCGTTACTAAGATTTTTCATATTTTAAGGTTTGAGACATAAAATCTTAATTACAAAGTATAGGATAAAAATTTTTTTTTCAAGTCAAAAAAAGTAAAAATCGAATTGACGAAAGTAAAAAGGAATAGTGATTGCGTGAACTTGAATTTGAATTTAATTAATTTATATAGTTATTTTTAAAAAATAATATTTAATAAATTTATAATTTATTATCATATTCTCATGCTATCACAACAAAAAATATTAACCAAAAATAATAATAATAACACAGATAGAGAGGTATGTTACATTAAAGATTGAAATAGAACATGGTGAACGTGTGTGTTTGTGATATTCATGATTAAAACTGAATAGTCGATAAAGGTGATTAAACTTTACCAAGCCTTTAAATATATATATATATATATATATTTATGATGAATTGCTACCTAATCTTGATACATGTTGAACATGTTTCTATCAAAATTGGTCGGAAAAAAATTAATCCAAGGTTTTGAAAGTAATAATAGAAAAATGTAAATTTGGCGAAAGTTTGGTATTAATACTTACTATGTTTTTAATTAGGTAAGTGTATGTTTATTTATTTTAATCCTCGCCTTCTATCAATGTTCTGTCAAATTTGTACTATCTTTTATTGTTTATACACTCGTTAACCTTCTTCACATGTTTAGGCTTCGACCAAAGGGTCAAACTTCAGTTGCACCAAAATTTAAGAATAATTTTTTGCAAAATTGGTCTTTAATTATGGTCCAAGGACACCATATGTTAGCTTGATTAATATAATTGTAAATTATGGAATCTTTTTTTTTTTTTTAATTTCAAATTTTGGGTTCAAATTTTGATATGCAGATACAACATATGTCAAGATGATTCTCTTTTATTGTACTACATATATGGTTTATTTGTTAAGATGAAAATTTGTGCTAATTGAAGATAAAATTAAAATTTAATTCAAATGATTCATTTATTTTATTAAAAATTAAATTTTAATAAATTAGAATTTGATCCTGAACACTTATAAATTTTGTTTCAATTATCTTAAATTTTAGTCTCATGTAAAAGAAAAAAAAATTGAATAAAACATAAGATTAATTAAGCCAGAAAATGTGAAAGATTGACTAATGATTTTGCAATTCTTAATTTTTCAGGCTTTCCTTTCGTACAGTGGGTTTTACATGAGACTGATTTTATTTAATTTTTTTTCCACCCTCTGCAATCTGGCTGGTACCACCAGCAGCTGGATCTTTGACAGCAGACATTAAGTACTAATTAATGGCAACCGACTTTTGCACTTAGCACCTTTCAATGCCGAAGGACCATCTTAAGCTGCACACTTACCAATGAACCACCAAATTGCTTCTATCTTTGGATTAAAAAGAAGGCAAGAAGAAAAAAAAAAAAAAACCAATAGCTAATCAGGTAAAAAGACCTAATAGCTAATTAGGTAAGATGAACCTGAACTTAGAAAGTTAATTGTTTGAATTTAAATTTGGTAAAACTTAGAATCCTAAATGGCAAGAATTAAAAAAAAAATGCGAATTAAAATATAATCTAAACTTGAAAAATATGTTAAAATGCTTATATTTTACATAAAATTTAAAAATCAATTAATCAAATTTAATTTAATTTATTTTTAAAATAATCTAAAACCATAATAATAGATTTCAAAATGATTTGAGCCTGCTCGCTTATCATCTCTAGTTAAGTGTGTAATGTTGAAAGAGTTGGGGGATAAAAAAAGAAAGATGATAATCTTTTTTCTTTTCACACAAGCAAAATCTTTCAAATTAAAAAATAAAAAAAGAAAAAAAAACTGAAGTCTGAATGAAGTGTTACAAATGTACAAAATTATCCATTATTTTTAAAAATTATATCTTTTTATTTGCACTTACAAAGTGTATAGTAATAAATAATATCATTTTTATTTTTTTCATTTGTTTTTTAACTTTATCATACAATGAATAAAAAAATTATCTTTTTACCTTTTGTACCAATAAAAAGAGCATATTTTCAATCTGTTTTACTTTCTATCATTCTTAGCGAACAAAACCTTAACTTAAAGACTCAAAATGGTCCAAAATTTGAAACTTTTTCAAGTGACAACCCATATCTTAATTGATATATAATTAGAACAAAGTTTTCCGGAAATTTCGGCACATACAGCATATTCAGGGTAATGGTCGGAGTAATCTTGTCATATATATATTTTTTGGTCATTCAAGGAGATAAAGTCCTATATTAAAGGGGAGTGGGGCAAGGTTGAGATTTTTAAGATTATCTTGATCACTAGATTATACAGCTGAAGACATATATATATATATATAAATAAAGCAAAAATTCTTTAGATCTTCTCATGCAAACAAAAAAGTATATATTGAAAGCTAATCTATTAGCAAAACTCCAAACCCTTAATCTTTCTTTTAATCAATTGATGTGATTAGTATATAAGACTCATTAGGGGCCATTAAGGATCGGTTTGGATTGGTTCTAAGGAAAAACTAATCCAAACCAACATATTTTTGTCTTAAAATTTTTGAATTAAAATTGATCTGAATTACAATAGGAACCAAATCAAATCAAACCAAAATAATTTGATTTGGTTTGGATTCCTATTTGGCTTGATCTTCTAACAATATAGATTAAAACATTAAAAAAAAATCATTTTTCTCTAAAATTTAGTTAGAAAGTGTATTGCATATAATGAATCTCATCCATTTAACTAATCTTACTCATGGGTTGAGATTGCAAACACTACCAGAATTTTAATTATTGCCAACGAAATTTATCTGTCACTAATTATCGACGGAATATCGAAAGAATTAAAAAAAAAACATTTTTACCAATTGATATAATTTATTGACGAAATTAAATCCATCAATAATTCGTAGGTAAAGTGTAGTGCGAATACTACCAATTTTACTAACGAATTTTTTCATTGGTAAATTTGTCAGTAAAAAAATTTACAAAAAAAATTCTTTTAACATTATTGATGGAAATTCCATTGCTAAATTCATCGGTAAAAGAATTTGAAAATTTTTTTTCACATTACTGATGAAAATTCCATTAGTAAATCCGTTGCTAAAACAAAAAAATTTCAAATCCCACATTAGGTAGATTCATTTTCCCTTAAATTATAAAACCAAATCCCTAATTCCCCTCCCCTATCCCACTCTCCCCCTTCCTTTCTCCCCATTGTCATCGCTGCTCCTTCCCCTCGGTCCAAATGCACTAGCTATTCAGTCTTGTCGCCCCTCTCGTTTGGTAAGTTTTTTTTAATATTTTATTTTATGATGTATTTTATGTAGTGTATTTGTTGAGTTTAGGGTTTAATTTTTTGTTATAAATTTATTGTAATTTGTTTGGGTTTTGGTTACCAATGTATTGAGTTTTTGTTGGTTATTTATTTGTTGAAATTTGTCTATATTTTGGTTACTAATTTGTTAAGTTTTTGTTTGTTTTATATTTGTTGAAATTTATTTGGGTTTTGGTTATATATTTTTTGAAATTTATTGCTTATATATATTTTTTATAGATTTTTTGTTGAGCATTATCATAACTTGTCGATCCAGAACTTGATCACTAGATATAATAATAATTAGGAGTCGTCACTAATCTTTTTTGTTGAAGTGTGATTGGCCACCAAGTTAAAATTACCTTTTTTAAAGAAATAATAAATTCAATTAAAATTTCATAAAAATGATAAATTTTGGTCTACATCATAGAGCTAAGTTCGAGTATATGATTCAATATGGAGAGGGTTATAGTACCCCCATAGCGCCCCATCCGAAGACGATACCAATTAATCTTATATGATCCTAAATTGATCTTTGTTCAAATAATCTTTTGCTTATTACCTTATTACTTTTATTTTTTATTTTTATTATTGAAAATTTTTTAAGTTATTCTTGACACTTTCGATATAACTTAAGAAATCTCCCCATCTCAAATCTATTAAAAAAATCATTTATTTCCTTGAAAAAGCTTCATCATCGAATTTATTTTAATATTTTTGAAGTAAATCATAATTCTCTTATACCAACACTTTTGATATGATTCTAAAATTTGAATAATAATCACCACTTGTGACTTCTTGTTAATGTCATTATTGACAAGAATTTTGATCTACCTTGAAACGTTTGTTTGTTGTTTATATCATTACCGAGGCAAATAAAAATTTTATTGGTTAAATTCCTAAAATATTTTTAAAACTTTTGGAATGTTATGAAAAAATTTCTTTCTTAAAAAATTTCAATAAAATCACCACTCGTGACTTTTATTCTTATCTTATAAATTTTACTTACCTTAACAATTTAAGTATTTTTATATTTAGTTATTATGTTTTATTAAAAAAAATTTTCAAAAATTTTACCAACACTTTTAGCAAATTTTTGAACAATGCTTTTCTTAGAAATCACCACTTATGATTTTATTGTTATTTTATTATTTATACTTTTTATGCTTGAAAAATTTTAAAAACAATTCCAACACTTTTAGAATATTTTAAAATTTTTTTTGTGTGAATATTTTTAATAAAATCATTACTTGTGACTTTATTGTTATTTTACTATTTTATTTATTATTGTTTTTGTCTTTTTTTAAATATTTTTCTTTATTCTTGTTCATTAAATTTTTTATTTTCATTATTTCATTTCATTTTAGTTTTTTTTTTAAAAAGTATTTAAGAGAAGATTATAATTTCAAATTTTCCTAAGTTTATTATTGTAGACACCCAATTGGGTCCGGCCCAGATCAATTGGGCCTGGCCCAAATAGGTAGGGCCCAATTCAATTTGTCTTGTATTATTTTGTATTTTATGTATTTTATGTATTTTATTATTATGTATATATTTATTTATTTAAATTTTTTTTTTAGATTAGATTTATATGTATATAGTTATATATTTATTATTATTACTTTTTTATCTGTTTTGATTTTTCCTGATTATCAGATATTTTTTTTTTTTTACTATAATATCTTTTGATTTATCTTTTCTAATTATCTAGTATTTTTTATTTATTTTGATTTTAATTTTGGAGGGCTAAGATTCAAGGCTGAAGAATCCCACTGTGGAGGGGAACTCAATCAGAAGAGTCCAGTGGGATTCAAAGATTGAATTTTCGTCCAAGGAGGAATTGAGATTGATCAGGAACTCCTGATCAATCCCTATAAAAGGGACCCTCTGGAACAATGCTGAAAACAGAGAAAACAGCGAGCAAAGCTACTGATTTGAGAGAAAAAGGCGTATAGGAAGCTAGGAAAGGTTTAGGAGTGTTCTGAGAGTGAGGAGAATTTTTTCTAGAAATTTTGGCGAAAAATTTTTCTGGAAATTTCTGGGAAATTTCCAGATTCCGGCGAAAATTCCGGCGAAACTTGAATTTTCCGGCCAAATCTCCGGCCAACCTTGAATTTTCCGGCAACCTGCCCAGTTTCCGGAGAAGAATCCCAGAAACCGGCGACTAATCCCAGAAACCGGCGAACTTCCGGCGGAATTCCGGCGAAATTTCCAGATTCCGGTGAAAATTTCCAGAATCCGACACCGGTGTTCTTCAGTTTCTAGAGAGAAGGGAGAGAAAAAGGAAGAAGAGAGAGAGAGGGAGAGGAGCGTTCTGCCGAAAAACGGAGGAAGGTGCCTTTTATACCCTCCCAAAACGACGTCGTTTTGGCCTTAAGTAACCCAGAGGATCCGTGCGTTTTGCCGAACCCGACCCGACCCGGGCGTCGACCCGCTTTCTGACCCGCGCGTGCCAGCCCCCTCTGAGCCGAGCCGAGCCGATCCAAGCCGCCAAGCCGCTCCCCCGAGCCGTTTTTCTTCCTTGAGCCGAGCCGAGCCGCGCCGATAGCCGAGCCGCTCCAGGTTTTTTTTTTTTTGAATTTTTATTTGTTTATTTATTATTTTTATTTATTAGATTAGGTTTATTTAATATTCTTTTTATCTTTATTTTATTTTTAGTTTTGTTTTACTTTTTTTTTTATTTTTATTTTTTTTCTATTTTTCTTTAAATAAAAAAAATCAAAAGTTCCAAAAAAAAAATATTTTTAGGGAAAAGTTGAAAGTATCAATTTTCCTTAGAAATAAATTTCCAAAAAGTACTTTTGGGGAAAAGTTGAAAGTATCAATTTTCCTCAGAAATAAATTTCAAAAAAATATTTTGAGGAAAAGTTGAAAGTATCAATTTTCCTTAGAAATAAATTTCCAAAAAAAAATATTTTTAGGGAAAAGTTGAAAGTATCAATTTTCCTTAAAAGAAAAATAAATTTCCAAAAAAAAAGTATTTTTGGGGAAAAGTTGAAAGTATCAATTTTCCTTGAAAATCAAAATTTCAAAAAAAAATATTTTTGGGGAAAAGTTGAAAGTATCAATTTTCCTTAGAAATAAATTTTCAAAAAAGGGGTTTTTGAGGAAAAGTTGAAAGTATCAATTTTCCCTAAAAAAAATCATTCTTTCCTTCCTTTCTATCTTAATTTTGATTTTGTTTTTTTCTTTAAATAATCCGACGACGGAGCCTCTGTAAGTGAAACAGTAGTTTTCTTGCATACTCCTGAGGTGAGGGAATTTTCTCAATTTTCTGCTAAAAGTATTAGAGTCAATTGAGAATAATTTCCAATAACTAATTACTTGGTAAAATTTTAAAGCTTTTGGATAACACAAATTTAAGCTGGTACCATCTTTTGATGGGCGTTGTGAGGGTGCTATAACCTTCCTCACACGTAACCGAACTCCCGAACCCTGTTCTGGTTAGTAGACCTGAACCTATTCTTTTAGGGACCCTTAAGCTTAGGTGTTCCCTGAAAGGACAGATTCCTTAGGTGGCCAATCACACCTAGATAAAAAAGATTGGTGGCGACTCCCTAAAAGTCAATGTCTAGCGATAGATCCCCGGATCTAGACGTTACGACAGCTTGGCGACTCCACTGGGGACCTTGAGAGTCAGGCCAGCAAATAATTTGTGTTATCCAAAAGCCAAATGAAATTGAACCTTGTTGTATATATGTGTTGTTATTCATTCATGTTGTAGTTACCTTGTTAATTATGTCATTCATATGCATGTGCATAACATGAGCTCTATACCCGAGCTCCGTCCCTCTAGGAGGGAGTAAAGTACCTATTGCTTTCGTGAGGTCTAATGCCTCCGTAGTGGCTAGCGAAATACTCCCACTCAAATTGAACCTTTTTCGCTTGTAGCCTGTAATGGGTGAGGATTAGGGTGCCTTACTAGTCTGTGATGGACAAGGATGTAAGGAGCAATTTGGGGACCTTTAGACTCTGACCTTAAAACCGCATGTAGTGAACTTTAAGATTGCCTACACCTAGGATAGAGCTCTTTCTACCCAATGATAGATATACCCTAAAATTAGGACACAAAAAGGGTGTTTATCTAATCATTTTGATTGCTTAACTTTGTGTATTATTTTTATCATATGTAACATTATGCATCAACATCACTTACGTTTCATCCACGAAACTAACTATGTTGTTTGTCTGATTGTATGCATCTGTATTCTTTTCATGATCATGTTTCAACACAATCATTTGCATTCATTTCATACTAGATTTCATTCAAAAAATGTACATTTCATTTGTGTATCAAAGCATCATACATAAGGTACAGCATAACATTTCTAATCATAAGTATGGTACTCAAGGTCCGAGGATAGCGCCATCTAGCGAAAACCTTGCTCATCCATACAACACAAGATCCAGAGCAAGGCAAATGGAGGAGGAAAGTTCTCATAGATTTGAAAAGCTAGAAAAAGCTCAGGAGAAGATTGAAAATGAACTTAGCAAAATTCTGGAGGCCCTCAATAACATGAATAAGGGGAAAGGGGTTGAAGGAAATACAAGCCAACAAGTTCCCCATTTACAAGAAGTGGCTGACCCTTTGTACCCTCCAGGTTTTGGCCCATCTCAAGCCCAGTCTGCCCAAGAGGTCCCGCCACAACATTTCGCCTATCCTGGAATGCCATCAGCTTTCAACCCAGGGCAGTATAACAGCTATATAAATCCTGTCTTCACTGAAAAGGCAGCAGAACCAATTCCTGATCTAGATGATTTAAAAGAGAAGGAGAAGGAAAAGATGAGAGTAGAGGCTGAGAAAAGTTCCAAGATTAGCATGTTAGAGCAGAGGCTACGGGCTGTAGAAGGATTTAGCTTTTATGGGTCAGTTGATGCTGCTGGGCTCTGCCTAGTTCCTGATGTGGTTATTCCCTATAAGTTCAAAGTACCGAAATTTAAAAAATATGACGGTACAAAGTGCCCCAAAACCCACATCACTATGTATTGCAGAAAGATGGCAGCTCATGCACATGATGAAAAACTCTTGATGCATGTCTTCCAGGATAGTCTTACTGGCTCTGCGGCCAGATGGTATGTTCAGCTGGATAGAACCTATATTCGCTCCTGGAGCGATATGGCTCATGACTTCATCAGCCAATATCGACACATCATCGATTTGGCCCCTGATCGTTTATCTTTGCAAAATCTGGAGAAAAAGTCAAATGAGTCTTTTAAAGAATACGCCCAGAGATGGAGGGATATAGCTTCACAGGTACAACCTCCACTGACAGAGAAAGAGACCACAGTGCTATTTGTTAGCACTTTAAAGCCTCTCTATTATGAAAAGATGATAGGGAATGCAACAAATAATTTTGCTGACATGGTAATCTCTGGAGAAATTATTGAAAGTGCCATTAAAAATGGCAAGTTGAGAGGAGGAGAAACCAAGAAGACATCAGAAAAGAAAGAAGCTGAAGCTCAAGCTGTGAGCTTTGATAGACAACAATTCAGGGGTTATCAACCCTATCCATCCCAAGGTTATTCTTCATACTATCCTGCTGTGAATAATGCCTCATCCTACCCATACCAGCTAGCTCCACAACCATCTTATTCATCCACTTACCGCCTTAACATTCAAGCTCCTGTAAGAACTCAAATTCGCCCTACCAACCCAGCAAGTGGTTCACGAGAACAAAGAACTACTCGAGAAAAACCTGTATTTGATCCAATCCCTATGACTTATACAGAGTTATATCGAGAACTGTATAATAGCCACTTGATTGCCCCCAGCCATGTGGAACCGCTTAAACCACCCTATCCAAAGTGGTATGATCCTACAGCCCATTGTGATTATCATTATGGAATTACTGGCCATTCTACTGAAAATTGCACTGCTTTAAAGTATAAGGTGCAACGGTTGATCAATGATGGAATGGTAAGTTTTGATCAGGGAAAAACAACAACACCTCATGTTAGCGTACTGAGTGAAAGTCAAGAACAGAAAGGATCTGGAGAGTCACAATGAATTGAGGGGCAAGATGTCAATGGGGATTTCTTCACCTGATCATATAGGGAGCTAATTTTTAATGGAGATAAGGCGGGTTGAAAGTTTTTTGTCATTTTAAGATTTCTTTTCGAGTGATTGTTGGATTTTTTTTGCAATATGACTTCACTTGTTATCATTTTAATAAAGGCAAGTCAATGCATTTCATTACATTTTTCTCTTTCACTTGACCATTACTCCATGCTTTGTTACCTTTCATAACTTTATACTCCCTTTCTTAGAGTTCAGATGATGAATATTTAGACAATGATAACAATGATTCTGGGATTTAATTTTGAGAACTCATCCACGGTAATGTGAGGAGATGATTTGAGCAAAAAGTAAGCTGTTACTGAAGGTGAAATAGATATGTCTTGAAGGTGTGCAATCTTTTATACAGGATCATGAGTTCTGTTGAATAGATGATGTTCAAGAAAAGTATTCATAATTGAGATGAAAAATGGCCATCTTTCTTTTACCATTCGAAAAACCATTTATTGCTACCCCTTTGAGCCTATTATGATTTCTTTTTCGGAGAAACCCCAACCAAGGATCACCCTCTACACTGGGGGGCAATTTTTGAAAAAATTTTCACAAAAGGTCTCAAAAATAAAAAAAATAAAAAAAAATAAAAAGAAAAAATGCCACACATGACTTGGGGCAAAGTAATGAGAATCCTTTGTGTGAAGAAAGAAAAAAGCAGTGAAATGATGTGGGGCAAAATGCCAAGTTGCATCAAATGATCCTTTGGTCTTGAACCTTTTTAATATATGTTTTGAGCCTATTATATCCATTTTTTTTATGGCCCTTCACCTTGGCCTACATTACAACCTTGAAAAGTCCATTTGGATCAAGTGTGAATATTCAACTTGAATGATCATATGTTGAGCGAAGGTATGCTCATGAGGAAGCAATGAAATCATGGTCTAAAGTTGGACGTATGAAAGATATCAACAATGGATGAAAAAAAATGATGAAAAAAAAAAGAAAAAAAAGGAAAAATGAAAAAAAAGAAGGAAAAAATGAGAAAATGAAAAAAAGAGATTCAAATTGAAAACCTGAAAGGGTGATTTTAGTAGAAAAAAAAATCAAGTCAAATGGCTCACATGAATGAAAGATCAAAGACATCTGAAGATCTCTCAAAGACTGGGGCAAAGTTTGCTAAACTCAAGATGACTTCAACTGTAAATGGAATGAGTTTTTGAAAAAGAATCCTAGATTAATGTTGAGAATTGTCTGAATATTCATCATTTGGACATACCATCCATCCCAATGACATGTATCCAATTCACTTCCTTTCCCATTTGCTTTGTACCAAAACAGATCTTCATTGATTATCTTTACCATAATTCACCTTCTGTTCTCTTATTGTTTCACCCCTAGAATAAATTGAGAAAATGCTTGATTGCATTATATTTGTCAAGAATTGAAATGATAATGAATGAATGAATATGTGCTTAAAAGAGTCTTGCATTCATTTGAAAAGAAATCTAAGATGATGGTGGTAGAAACCTAAAAGAGATGATTGGGAAGGATATATGATGTGACCAAATCAAGAATATGATGGGGCAAATCTTGAAAAGCGATACAACCAAGTGATGAGTACAAGGATGAATTGGTCGAATGGTGGGAACAATCAGTGGACAGAGTTTATTTTGGAATGGTTGATGCTGAGGCAAGGACCCAGTGATGGTGGATGAAATTTGTTTTAAAATTTGTTATGAAATTTGCTAGCGCTGAAAAATTCATTGAATGATGGTCAAGGGATGATCGATTGATGAAGCTTATTCCAAAGTATTGAAAAACAGAACAAAGAAGAATCTGAGCGGAAGAGACAATTAAGAGTTACACTGGTTCGATCCTAGAAGAGCAGTGTAATTGGATCCTTGAGGAATCAAAGGGCTTGACACCCAAGAAAAGAGCTTGAGAAACTTGAGTACCATACATTGAACAGGAATTGATTGACCAACATTTGCATAGCATGCATTGAAATCCATATGCATTTGCATAGCATACACTACTTTCAGAAAAGTATAGTGTACAAATTCAAGAAGCAGGGGTGTTCCAACATCCCACATGAAAAAGACAGATATGAAAAGACTTTGCAAGTTTGAGAAGAAACTTGTCAGGTAAGTTCCTAATCCTTGAAATAGGATGTCTCTTGGTATCAGGGTTGATTTATAAGACCTTTGGGCATAATCTCCTGAAATCCCTTCAAACACAACTTTCAACTCCTTCGGACGTGATCGTCTAGGAGTATTTACTTTTTCAAAGTTCGTTGCCTCTGTTTAGAGGAGCAATTTACTTTCCAAAGTCGTGGTGCCTCTGTTTAGAGGAGCAATTTACTTTTCAAAGTTCGTTGCCTCTGTTTAGAGGAGCAATTTACTTTTCCAAGTTCGTTGCCTCTGTTTAGAGGAGCAATTTACTTTTCAAAGTTCGTTGCCTCTGTTTAGAGGAGCAATTTACTTTCCAAAGTCGTGGTGCCTCTGTTTAGAGGAGCAATTTACTTTTCAAAGTTCGTTGCCTCTGTTTAGAGGAGCAATTTACTTTTTCAAAGTCGTGGTGCCTCTGTTTAGAGGAGCAATTTACTTTTCCAAAGTCGTGGTACCTCTATTTAGAGGAGCAATTTACTTTTCAAAGTTCGTTGCCTCTGTTTAGAGGAGCAATTTACTTTTCAAAGTTCGTTGCCTCTGTTTAGAGGAGCAATTTACTTTCCAAAGTCGTGGTGCCTCTGTTTAGAGGAGCAATTTATTTTTCAAAGTTCGTTGCCTCTGTTTAGAGGAGCAATTTACTTTTCAAAGTTCGTTGCCTCTGTTTAGAGGAGCAATTTATTTTTCCAAAGTCGTGGTACCTCTGTTTAGAGGAGCAATTTACTTTTTCAAAGTTCGTTGCCTCTGTTTAGAGGAGCAATTTATTTTTTCAAAGTTCGTTGCCTCTGTTTAGAGGAGCAATTTACTTTCTAAAGTCGTGGTACCTCTGCTTAGAGGAGCAATTTACTTTTCAAAAGTCGTGGTGCCTCTGTTTAGAGGAGCTTTGGTAAAAAAAAAAAAAAAAAAAAAAAACAAAAAAAACAAAAAAACAAAAAAAAAAAACAACAAAACCAAAAAATGTTGAGTTGAGTCTTGATTGGGTGTCTACGTCTTTGCGCAATTTTTGTTTCACAAAAAATGTGCAAAGAGGGGCAGCTGTAGACACTCAATTGGGTCCGGCCCAGATCAATTGGGCCTGGCCCAAATAGGTAGGGCCCAATTCAATTTGTCCTGTATTATTTTGTATTTTATGTATTTTATGTATTTTATTATTATGTATATATTTATTTATTTAATTTTTTTTTTAGATTAGATTTATATGTATATAGTTATATATTTATTATTATTATTTTTTTATCTGTTCTGATTTTTCCTGATTATCAAATTTTTTTTTTTTTTTACTATAATATCTTTTGATTTATCTTTTCTAATTATCTAGTATTTTTTATTTATTTTGATTTTAATTTTGGAGGGCTAAGATTCAAGGCTGAAGAATCCCACTGTGGAGGGGAACTCAATCAGAAGAGTCCAGTGGGATTCAAAGATTGAATTCCCGTCCAAGGAGGAATTGGGATTGATCAGGAACTCCTGATCAATCCCTATAAAAGGGACCCTCTGGAACAATGCTGAAAACAGAGAAAACAGCGAGCAAAGCTAC
Source organism: Durio zibethinus (assembly GCF_047325235.1). Classification (NCBI taxonomy): domain Eukaryota; kingdom Viridiplantae; phylum Streptophyta; class Magnoliopsida; order Malvales; family Malvaceae; genus Durio; species Durio zibethinus. Next base: position 14,275,694 of record NC_143182.1, read on the forward strand.
TGATTTGAGAGAAAAAGGCGTATAGAAAGCTAGGAAAGGTTTAGGAGTGTTCTGAGAGTGAGGAGAATTTTTTCTAGAAATTTTGGCGAAAAATTTTTCTGGAAATTTCTGGGAAATTTCCAGATTCCGGCGAAAATTCCGGCGAAACTTGAATTTTCCGACCAAATCTCCGGCCAACCTTGAAGTTTCCGGCAACCTGCCCAGTTTCCGGAGAAGAATCCCAGAAACCGGCGACTAATCCCAGAAACCGGCGAACTTCCGGCGAAATTCCGACGAAATTTCCAGATTCCGGTGAAAATTTCCAGAATCCGACACCGGTGTTCTTCAGTTTCTAAAGAGAAGGGAGAGAAAAAGGAAGAAGAGAGAGAGAGGGGGAGGAGCGTTCTGCCGAAAAACGGAGGAAGGTGCCTTTTATACCCTCCCAAAACGACGTCGTTTTGGCCTTAAGTAACCCAGAGGATCCGCGCGTTTTGCCGAACCCGACCCGACCCGGGCGTCGACCCGCTTTCTGACCCGCGCGTGCCAGCCCCCTCCGAGCCGAGCCGAGCCGATCCAAGCCGCCAAGCCGCTCCCCCGAGCCGTTTTTCTTCCTTGAGCCGAGCCGAGCCGCGCCGATAGCCGAGCCGCTCCAGGTTTTTTTTTTTTTTTTTTTTGAATTTTTATTTGTTTATTTATTATTTTTATTTATTAGATTAGGTTTATTTAATATTCTTTTTATCTTTATTTTATTTTTAGTTTTGTTTTACTTTTCTTTTTTTATTTTTATTTTTTTTCTATTTTTCTTTAAATAAAAAAAATCAAAAGTTCCAAAAAAAAAATATTTTTAGGGAAAAGTTGAAAGTATCAATTTTCCTTAGAAATAAATTTCCAAAAAATACTTTTGGGGAAAAGTTGAAAGTATCAATTTTCCTCAGAAATAAATTTCAAAAAAATATTTTGAGGAAAAGTTGAAAGTATCAATTTTCCTTAGAAATAAATTTCCAAAAAAAAATATTTTTAGGGAAAAGTTGAAAGTATCAATTTTCCTTAAAAGAAAAATAAATTTCCAAAAAAAAAGTATTTTTGGGGAAAAGTTGAAAGTATCAATTTTCCTTGAAAATCAAAATTTCAAAAAAAAATATTTTTGGGGAAAAGTTGAAAGTATCAATTTTCCTTAGAAATAAATTTTCAAAAAAGGGGTTTTTGAGGAAAAGTTGAAAGTATCAATTTTCCTTGAAAATCGAAATTTCCAAAAAATATTTTTGGGGAAAAGTTGAAAGTATCAATTTTTCCTAAAAAAAATCATTCTTTCCTTCCTTTCTATCTTAATTTTGATTTTGTTTTTTTCTTTAAATAATCCGACGACGGAGCCTCTGTAAGTGAAACAGTAGTTTTCTTGCATACTCCTGAGGTGAGGGAATTTTCTCAATTTTCTGCTAAAAGTATTAGAGTGAATTGAGAATAATTTCCAATAACTAATTACTTGGTAAAATTTTAAAGCTTTTGGATAACACAAATTTAAGCTGGTACCATCTTTTGATGGGCGTTGTGAGGGTGCTATAACCTTCCTCACAAGTAACCGAACTCTCGAACCCTGTTCTGGTTAGTAGACCTGAACCTATTCTTTTAGGGACCCTTAAGCTTAGGTGTTCCCTGAAAGGACAGATTCCTTAGGTGGCCAATCACACCTAGATAAAAAAGATTGGTGGCGACTCCCTAAAAGTCAATGTCTAGCGATAGATCCCCGGATCTAGACGTTACGACAATTATTTTTATTTATTTTTACTAAATCACAACTAAAAGTTATTTTATCTTACCTAAGTCTTTTTCTAACATTTGTTTTATTCCTACTCTAAAAGTTTAGAGAAATACCACAAAAATCAGAAATAAAATAATAAAAATAATAAAAATTTGAGAACAAAAAAGAAAAAATAAAAAATTTATGAAAAAAGTACAAAAAATGCTCTAGGTCAACAGTTCAAAAGCAGTCTGGTTAGCCCAATGCATTTCAACCAGTTTCGAGTGGTTTAGGTTACTCAAAGCCGTTTGTAGACGTATCAACTGGTCCAGTATGGTTTAACTCAATTCAAACTGATCTAAAACTGGTTCAGTTGTTAATAGAAGTTGGATCGAGTCAGTTGAATCAACGGGTCCAGTTTGGGTCAACCACAATCACTTTTTTTTTCTTTGTCTTTTGTCTTCTTCTTTCTGCTTCCTTTCTTGTTCTTTCTCTCTCTATAGCCTTTATCTCTAGATGATTTTTGGCTACCGCTCTAGTCGCTAACGTAGCTTTTTTACCTTTTCTTTTTTATTTTTTTGATGGGTTTCTCAATAGAAAACTATGGCTCTTTTTTTATTTTTTTATTTTTGGAAAGGAAAGAAAGATTTTTTTATAGATTTTATAGATTTTTGGTTGGTTTTAAGACTATGAATGAAGGAACTGCTAAAGGCCATTTTTTGTGTTTGCTATTTATATGCTTTAAGAGAGGTTCAGGTATTCTTTGGATTGGCAGTGGAGTTGGGAATGATGGTTTGGGAATTGGTTTTTGAAGGAGTTGGGATGAAAATGGTGATTGAGTGTCATAATGCCTAGGTCCGTGGAGCTATAGCTAGACATTGACTTAAGGAGTCGCCACCAATCTTTTTGTTCATGTGAGATTGGCCACCTGACTGAATCTATCCATTTTTAAAGAGAAATCCTAAGCTTGACTTAGGTATCTTTAAAAGGTAAATTCCATATCTGCGAAACTAGAATTAGGTCTGAAAGTATGGTTATGTATGAGAAAGGTTATAGCATCCCTATAACGCACATCGAAAGATGGTACCAGCTCAATTTTGTGTTAACCATTAAGCTTAAAAAATTTTACGAAATAGTTAATTATTAGAAATTCTTCTTAATTGACTCCAATACTTTTGGTAGAAAATTAAAAAAAATTCTCTCACCTCAATAGTTTACAAGAAAACTATTGTTTCTTTTGCAGGAGCTTCGTCGTCGGATTAATTTACATTAAAAAAATTTTTAAAAAAATTGATACTTTCAACTTTTTCTTAAAAATACCTTTTTTGAAATTTTTATTTTCAAGAAAAAATGGTACTTTCAACTTTTCCTTGAAAATATTTTTTTTGAAATTTTTATTTTCAACGAAAATTGATACTTTCAACTTTTCCTAAAAAATGATTTTTGAAATTTTTATTTTCAAGGAAAATTGATATTGTCAATGTTTCCTCAAAAATGATTTTTTTGAAATCTTTATTTTAAAGAGATTAGTGAAAATTTAAAAATGTTTAATTAAATGAATAAATGATTTCAATTTAATCCATAAATAAATAAGCAAAAAAAAATAAAAATAATCATATTAATAGATAAATAATAAACAAACAGATAAATAAGATTTAAAAAAAAACAAGCCTTGAAGCGGCTCATCTAGGAGTGAAACAAGCGTGGCTCTAGAGACAGAGAGGCTGAAAAGGCTTAAAATATGGCTCAACTCAGCGACTTAACAATGGCTAAGTGAAACGAGTTGGCAGGTCAACGTGCTACGGGTCAGGTCGGATAGAGGGAAACGCGTGGATATTGCCTAGTTGCTGACTCAAAACGATGTCGTTTTTAGGTTGTATAAAAGATTAAAATTCATTTTTTTCTCAAACTGCTTCTTCTATTCCTCTCTCTACTCTTCTGCTTCTCTCTCTAGACAATTTTTTATCCTCATTTTTCATCAAATGTTATCAAAAAAATCATCAATTTCTGGGTTTATTATCGAAAACTAGATTTTTCACCGAAAAGTCATCAAAAATTTTAAATTTTCACCTAAAAATTCAACCTAATTCTGGAATTTCCAAAAACTTCCGAAGAAAATACAGAAAAATTTCCAAAAAAGAAAACTAATCCTCAAATCTAAATAATAAACTCCCTAGAAACTTCTTACCGCAGACTATAGTTTATTCGAAATTTTTTTATTACCTCATATTTTTCGCCCTTTTTCTCCTTATCCCTTTCTGTGTGATCACCGGGGTTTATATAGGGATTATGTGCAAAAATCAAAAATCAAAAATCAAAATTCCTTATCTACTTATCCTTGTTTTAAAAAAAATCCTTTCATCATAGCTTCAAAATTTAAACTACTGATTTAAGAATTTCATTAGGACTAGAACTCTAATTTTTATTCATTCATTTTTAATTAATTTTTTAAATATTATCTGAAATTCACAGAAAAAACTGGGTGTCTACAATTGTCACTCTTTGCATATTTTCTGTGAAACAGAAATTATGTAAAGATGTAGAAACCTATCATAACTTCATTCGGGAAAAAAATACTTTGGCATAAATTGAATAAAGTCTAAAAATGGAATGACTCGAAGAAGGATCTGGGATAGACCAAAATCCAAAACACAATGACCTGGACTGAACCAAAGTCTGAAATGAATAACTTGGACTAAGAAGGATTTAACAAAGTCAAAATCCAAAACAAAAAGACATGAACTGAATCAAAGTCTGAAAAGAATAACTTGGATTGAACCAAAAAAGCATTTGGCATAGGCCAGAATCTGAAACAAAATGACTTGGATGGAACCGAATTCTAACTTTACAACAATTATGAAATTTCAAAACTTCAAAGGTCCACAATTTGAAACACTTAAAAATTTTGTAATTGAAAATTTACCATGCAAGTTGAAACTCAAAGATTCACAATTTAGTTAAAAAAAAATCACAAATTTGGAATCCAAAGGTTTGCAATTCAAAGATTCACAGGATTCAAAAATTCATAAAAATTTCAGATTTGCAAGAATTGAAGATTCACAAAAATTTCAGATTCGTAAGAATTTGAGATTCGTAAGTTTTTCAAATTCGCAAAAATTGAAGATTCGCAAGGCTTTCAAATTCACAAGAAATGAATATTCGCAAAAACTTTTAGATTCGCAAGAATTGAAGATTCACAAAGTTTTCAGATTCGCAAGGCTTTTAGATTTGTAAAAATTAGAGATTCGTAAAGTTTTTAGATTCACAAGAATTGAAGATTCGCAAGGCTTTCAAATTCGCAAGAATTGGAGATTCACAAAGTTTTTAGATTCACAAGAATTGAAAAAACTTCTAGAGATTCACAACTAGAATTTTATCCAAAATTTTTAGGATTCTAATTAAAAAACTTTGGGTATTCATAAAATTTTTTTTTTTAAACTCAAAGATTCTCATTTAAATTATTAGATATTATTCTTAGAGGTTTTACAAATCATCCTTATCATTGAAAAGGTTTCACAATTTTAAAAATTGGGACGTTTTTCTTGTCAACAATCTCATCATGAAAAATTTTTGAAGTTTCAAAGTTCAAAATTCTCCTACCAAAGTCAAAATTTTGAATGATAATGATGCGGATGCTTTCTTAATGATGTAACAACCCAGTTTCTCACAACAATGTAGATGTCATACTCTAAACCATGATTCACATATTCACTACATGATGCAAATGTGTGATTAAACCAAGATATGAATGCAATGTAATGCAAATGTCTCAAAAATCAACACCATGACATTCTAATTGATTACAGTATTAAGGTTTTCAAGACTCCATAATCTCACATTTCCTTTTTAACTTCCTAGTACTAACATTTTCAAAAGCAATTCACCAATTTCGCTAACTAATCCATGTTATTTCCAACATTTGGTCACAACTCACATATTAAATTGGTTGATCCATCACCATATTCACCACTTGGGTATCACATTTACCTTTTCAAATAATCTTTTTCACTTTTTTGCCCTTATCATTTTGGATTTTTTTTCAAAAAAAAAATGTATGAATCTTTTATAAATATTGTCATTCATTGATTATCCTTTCAATTCATGACAAGCACAATGTAATCATATATTTTCTTGATTTATTCTAGGGATGCAAAAATGAGTAAAGGTAAGATGAATTGAGAGAAAAGGAAATCAATACAAGAGCAAGTCTAGTACAAAAATAAATAGATTAAGGAACAAATTCAAAGCATGTCACTAGGGTAAGTGTTTGAATGGTATAATGAATATTCAAACAATTTCTAACCTTAATCCAAGATTGATTTTCAAAAACTTATTCCATTGACTTTCAAAATCATTTTGAGCTCTTACACTTTGCCCTAGTTTCAAAGGATCTTTAGATAACATTGATTTTCCATACATTAAGCTATTATTCTAGTTTTCAGCTCAGATGTCTTTCTATCCAAATTGTCCTTTTGGGTTTTTAATTTGAGTCTTCCTTTTTTCTCTATTTTTATTTTTTATTTTTTTCATTTTTCTTATTATTTCATTTTCTTTTTTTTTTCATTTTTTTCTTGTTTTTCTTGTTTTTTTTATTCTTTCACCCATCATTGATATATTTTTCACATTAATCTCTAGAGTAATGAAGCAAGATTCTGTCGTTTCATCACGAGCATACCTTAGTCTAACATATGATTATTCAATTCAAGAATTCACATTTGATTCAAATAGACTTTTAAAAGTTGTAATGTAGGCCATGGTAAAGGGTCATGAAAGAAATGGATAAAATAGGCTCAAAACATGTGTTTAAAGGGTTTAAAATCAAAAGATCATTTTTCATCATGTGATGCGATTTGGCATTTTGCCCTGTTTCACATCATTTCACTTTTTTTTCCTTTTTCATCTAATCCCTCACAAAAGGACTTTTATTACTTTACCCCAAATCATGTGTGGCATTCATTTTTCTTTTTTTTTTGTTTTGCTTTTCTTTTTTTTTCCTTTTTATTTGAGACCCTTTACGATCTTTTGCCTCCTTTCTTTTTTAAAAATTACCCCCATTGTAAAGGGTGATCTTTGGTCAGATTCTTTTGAAAAAAAATCATAATAGGCTTAAAGAGGTAATAAAGAATAGTTTTTCGAATGGTAAAAGAAAGATGACCATTTTCATCTCAAATGTGAATGCCTTCTTTGAAGATCATATTTCAAATAAAGATAAACTGGTTAAATGCCTCCAAGACATGCCTATTTTTCATGAATAATCTGCTTACAAATTACCTTTTTTACTAAAATAATCTCCACATATCAATATAAATGAGTTTTCAAAATTAAATCCAAAAACTATTATTTATAATTGTCCAAACATTCACTATTTAGGATTTGAGAATGGAAATAAAATGGATATGAAAAGTAACAAAAAATAATGATTTGGATGGAAGAGAAAATTTAACGAAATGCATCAACTTACCTTTTATTAAAATGATAAAAAATGAAATCTTATTACATAAAAGAAATCTTAGATGGAAGAGAAAAATGTAATAAAATGCATCAACTTGCTTTTTATTAAAATGCTAAAAAATAAAATCTTATTACATAAAAAAAATCTTAGCATTACTCCAAAAGAAATCTAAGCAACTTTTAGCCAGTATCAACATCTTTGTCTTTCCCTAAGACTATGCCCTTGTGTGATCAAGTGAAGGGTTTTGATTGCCATCTAATTTTTTTGATTCATCGAAGCTTATCAAGCTTTTTCAGATCAAACTTTGCACCTTGTGTGTGAAAGCAGGACAAGTTTCTATAGAATGACCCACATTCCCATTATGGTAATCATATATGACATTAGCATCAGACCATTGGGGATAGGGTAGCTTTAATGGTTCTAAAATAACAGAAGATACTAAGTTATTTTTAACTAGCTCAAGGAATAACTTAGTGTAAGTCATGGGGATAGGGTCAATGTGTGTCCTCTCTTGATTATTTCAAGATCTCTTCAAATCACTCACTTGGTTATTAGACATTGAATCTAGTGTAGTAAAAGGACTGAGCTTATACGTAGTCGTTTGAAAAGTTGGTTAAAAGATTGGGTGTGGAACAGGATGGTAAGAGACTGGTGCAACATGATTAATGGCTGGATAATAAGTAAGATTTATTGGTTATGGGTATGGGGCATAACTTTTGAACTGTTGTCCTTCAAAACTCACAGCTTGAGCTTCACTTTTTTTTTTCTTTTGGACATCCCACCCTTTTTTGTACTAAATGTCTTTCCTTCTTCAAGCTTGCCACTCTTAATGACATTCTTTATCATTTCTCCAAAGATCACCATATCGATAAAATTTTTTATGGCGTTCTCAATCATTTTCTTAAAATATAGAGGTTTCAAAGTACTCAAAAATAAAATAGTCATTTTTTTTTTAGTAAAAGGAGGTTGAACTTGAGCAGCTACATCTCTCTACCTCTGTGCATACTCTTTGAAGATTTCAGAAGGTTTTTTTTCATACTTTGTAGAGATAGACGATCTGAAGCTAAGTCTATAATGTGTCGGTATTGGACGGTGAATGCCTTTGCCAAATTATTCTAGGACTGGATATAGATTTAGTCTAACTGGACATACCACATCACAACTGAACCAGTGAGACTATTTTGAAACACATGCATTAGTAATTTCTCATTATAAGAATAGGTAGCCATTTTATGATAATACATAGTAACATAAGTTAGCGGGCATTTTGTTCCATCGTATTTTTCAAATTCAAAGACTTTAAATTTTAGTGGGATGACCACATCTGACACTAAGCATAGTTCAACTGCATTTACAGAGCCAAAATAATCCATTTCTTTGAGAGCTAGCACTCTCTCTTTTAAAAGGTTTATTCATTATATGCTCGGGTCTTCCATCACCTTAGAAGTCATCATCTTCAATCCCTTTTTCTTTTTAATATCATCAAAATCAGGGACCTCAATTGGATCATACACCTTTGCCCTAAGGGTATGATTAGTGTAACTATGAAATGGCACTTCAAGGTATACCCTAGAAAATGGCATCCATGGGGCTTGTGTATTTGAAGGAGATTGGCTTTAATTTGGGCCAACTTCGAAAGGGTATAAAGGGTCCACAATATCCTGTTTCTCATTTAAATTAAGGGTATTTTTTACTCTTTTACCTTTATCTAATTTTTTTAGCATTTCCATCATCTTTGCTAACTCTCATTTTATCTCTTCCTAAGCTTTTTTGATCTTATTCATACATCTATTTTGCTTTTGTTCCATTTGCTTTGTTTGCGATCAAGTATTGTATGGGTGATGGGTAGGTTGGACAGGAATCTTTGATAGTTGAGTTATCCTTAAACCTTTGATTACCATGAATTAAGATGCTTGTATTACTACATGCTCATGTAATGAAGGAAGGATTATAAAAATAATCTTAATATGCAACCATTAAGATTTCACGTTAATGCATGTGAGATAAAAAAAATATGTAGTCTAATGTTATCTTGCTTTAAATGAAAGAAAAATAGATGAAAGAAAAAAAAATCAACTAACATGCATTTTATCATGAAAATTCATGCAACATGACATATACGATAGTTAATGTATACACAAGAAAAATCATTGCAAAAATGTAACCTAACCATTGGATTTTTCTACAAATGGGAAGGTAAGGCTCTAACTATGGGTTAGGCTCTCTATGGTCACCAAATGTGGTTCAAGGTTGATAGTCTAAAGGTTCTCAAATTATTCCTCACATCTTTGTTCATCATAGATTAGTGAGGCACTCATACCCTTGCCCATCATAGGCTATAAGTGGAAAGGATTCAATTTGAGTAAAAGTATTTCACTAGCTACTATAGAGGCATTAAAATCTCATGAAAGAGTAGGTACTTTACTCCTTCTTAAAGAGACGAAGCTCGAGGCATAGAGCTCATGTCATGCATATGCATATGAATGACATAATTAGCAAACAAATAAATAGAATGAATGCATAAAAAATCTTTACAAAAATTTTATTTTATTAGGCTTTTAGATAACACAAATTTATTTACTATTTGACTCTCAGCATGTCCTCAGTGAAGTCGTCAAACTATCATAATGTCTGGGTCTATATACCTATAGCTAGACATTGACTTAAGGAGTCGCCACTAATCTTTTTGTTTAGGTGCCATTGGTCATTTGACTAAATCTATCCCTTTTTAAAGAGAAACTCTAAGTTTGACTTAGGTATATTTGAAAGATAGATTCAATGTTTGCGAAATCAAAATTAGGTTTGAGAGTACGGTTACGTGTGATAAAGGTATAGCACCCCCACAACACTCATCGAAATATGATACTAACTCAATTCTGTGTTAACCGTTAAGCCTAAAAAATCTTATCAAATAGTTAATTATTGAAAATTATTCTTAATTGACTCCAATACTTTTGACAAAAAATTAAAAAAAATCCCTCACCTCTATAGTGTAAAAAAAAACTACTGTTTCTCTTATAAAGACTCCGTCGTCGGATTATTTTACATTAAAAATTTTTCAAGAAAAATTGATACTCTTAACTTTTCTTCCAAAAAATAATTTTGAAATTTTAAGGAAAATTAATATTTTCAACTTTTCCTCAAACGATATTTTTTGAAATTTTTATTTTTAAGAAAAATTGATACTTTCAACTTTTCCTCAAAAATACCTTTTTTAAAAATTTTATTTTCAAGAAAAATTGATACTTTCAACTTTTCCTCAAAAATGATCTTTTTTGAAATTTTTATTTTTAAGAAAAATTGATACTTTGAATTTTTCTTCAAAAATAATTTTTTTGAAATCTTTATTTTAAGGAGCTCAACAAAAATTTAAAAAGGTTTAATTAAATGAATAAATGATTTCAATTTAATCCATAAATAAATAAGCAAAAAAAAAAGAAAATAATCATATTAATAGATAAATAATAAACAAACAGATAAATAAGATTAAAACAAAAAAAACCTTGGCGCGACTCGACTATGAATGAAAGAAGTGCGGCTTCAGAGACAGGAACAATTAAAACGGCTTGAAATGTAGCTCGACTTAACAGCTTAATAGTGGCTAAATGAAATAAGTTCGCGGGTTAACACGCTACTGATCGAGTTGGATAGAGGGAAAATGTGCGGATCCTACCCAATTGCTGACTCAAAACGACATCATTTATAGGTTGTATAAAAGATTAAAATTTTATTTTTTTCTCAAACTGCTTATTCTCTTCCTTACTCTACTCTTTTGCTTCTCTTTCTAGGCGATTTTTAGTCACCATTTTTCGTCGAATGTTGCAAAAAAAATCATTGGTTTCTAGGTTTATCGTCGAAAACTGGATTTTTCACTAGAAAGTAGTTGAAAATTTTGAATTTTCACCAAAAAATTCAACCTAATTCTAGAATTTCCAAAAAATTCCAAACAAAAAAGCAAAAAATTTCCCAAAAAAGAAAACTAATATTCCAATCTAAACAACAAACTCCCCAGAAACTTTCTATCACAAACTATAGCTTTTTCAAAAAATTTTGATTGCCTCATATTTTCTTCCCTCATTCTCTATGTCCCTTTCTGTGTGATCACTAGGGTTTATATAGGGATTATGTGTAAAAATCAAAAATCAAAATTCCCTATCTATTTATCCTTGTTTGAAAAAAAATAATCCTTTCATCACAGCTTCAAAATTTAAACTCTTGATTTAAGAATTTCATTAGGACTAGAACTCTAATTTTTATTCATTCACTTTTAATTAATTTTTTAACCTTATCTGAAATTCACCAAAAAAACTGGGTGCTACATCAAGCTTGGGAAATGGGTGGCTTGACTAAATTTGGCAATAGTGAAAGACTGTGTGAAGTAATGGAAATGGCAGTTTGCAGATGGGAATTTTGCCCAATTGTTCCTGCTTTTTCAAATTCCTCTCTTCATCTGTGAATTCATGCTCTATTTAAAGAGCTAATCTCAGGTTCAAATCCCAAAAAATCTAGGATTTTAGAAAGATTTTTAAAGGATGGTTGGAAAAAATGGGTGGCAAACGATTAGAGCTTGAATTTTTTTCTACCACCTATAAGAATTTTTTCCCCATTTTTTGACTTTTTTTTACATTAATTTTATTAAATAAAATAATATATATAATAATTGAACCTAAATAATACATATGATTAAAATGCCCAAGTAAGTTTAAATTTGACACATCAAAGTGGAATGTAATTCATGATTTATTTCAATAAACCTAGACAAAATTAGATGTCTGAAGTATTAATGTTAAGTATTTTTTTTTTGGATTTATTTTTAGTATTGTTGGAGAATTTTTTTAATTTGTTGAGTAATTTATTTTTTATTTGTGAAAGTTTTGCTGAGATTTGTTGGATTTTGTTATAGATTTATTAACTTTGAGATGTGTAAGATTTATATTGGTTAATTTGGGTTTAATGTGTATTAAGATTAAATATATTTTGATGGAAATTTTATATTTAATATTTTTTAAATTTTAATAATAATTATAGAAATTAAAATTATTTATGTTGATTTAAGCATATAATTGGGTTTGATGTAGAATAAGATTTATATTTGTTTTAAAGTAATTTATATATTTGATAGTCTAGTGAAGTTTACATATTATTAATTATTGAATTATTATGGTTTTATTGTATTGATCAAACTTAATATAAATAAAATAAAATTTTTTCTTTTCTTTTTTTTTTTCATAATCTATCTGTGAATCTATTTGTTAATCTAATACAATATGATCAATTGACTTTAATGATATGTTCTTCAATTAATATTTATAATTTCATTTAGTTATTTATGTCCTTATTTAAATTTGAAGGCTAAACTTATATATGAATATGTTACATTTTTGTAGCTGCTATTAGGTAGGAGATTTCTGATAAGATAGATAAAAAAATTGGTTATACCAAACAAATCTTTAGTGTTCCAATCCATTTCAGTATCTTTTCTCCTAATTGTAAGATAAATGTTAGTCAAGTTGTATAATCCCTTTTCATAAATAGCTATTATCTAAAATAAATCAATAATTATTTAGTAACCAAAATGAAACTCCTAATTATTTTCATATGATGTAAAGAAAATTAGAGGATTTAGATTAGTTACTTAGTGGTTTCAATTCATCTTGCCAACTTTTTATAGTACCAACATGAGCTTAATTTACTTTTTGAGATTAACAAGTATGCCTACCACCTATCATTCATTGGTTATTATTAGTTTATTAGTAGATTAGATCTGTGGTATTTCTTTAAATTGGCTTGAATTATTACCTCTAATTTTTTGAATTTCAATTCTTTCATAAAAGCTACTAAATGTACCTCTTGTCTTTTGTTTTTATATATTAGTTTATTTTGTTTCAGTTCTTTTAGTGAGTGTCTCAACCTTTTGCAAGTTGTTTTTTATGTTGACATATTCATGTTATAATGTGGATTAATTTAGGTAATAAGTTGTGGTACTTGACTTGTCATGTAGACGGACAACCTGAAAACGTTGTGCAAGACATTGAAAATATGGTTCGTTCATTTATCAAAAAGGTAAATAGAGATAAAACTTGAGAGGTTCTTGCTTATTCTTAGTATACTAAACCTAGCATAATTGAAAGCAATGTCAATTATTGTTCATCTAATAAATGTGCAATTATGTAAATATTTATGAAGTATAAATGCAGGCTTTTTTTGGATCATACGCCTTGAATGTATGTGTATATAGATGTGAATTTGCTAAATAGTAGCCTTAATTTTCTTTTAGTAGTTTGATTAGGGTGGTAATGTTTGATTTTTCATGGTGTAGAGATTAGTAAATAGAATATATTCTTTTCAATCCAGTCCTCTATCAATTTACATGTGCAATCTGCATATGGTTTATTTTCCATGTTGCATCTTACTTTACATTGAGTGTTTAATTTTTTTATGCATCTCACATTCTTTTCTTGTCTTCTTTATTTAGGCATTTGCATGTCATCATTTATTATGGGTAATGTTAATGAAGATGGAATCCATATTTCTCATCAAATGAAAGAGGCATATCAGGTTGTGTCCTGGTTGTATTTTATTTATATTTGTTTTCATTATTTTGAACATTCAAGCAAAAAATTCTTTATGACATATATAGAATAATGCCTAACAGATTGTGTTCTGCTGTAATCTTGTAAAAATTTCATTCCACTTTCAACATTGTGGTGTAAACTGTAAACAAAATCGACCTTTCGTTTTTTATTTTTTTGTAATTAGAATTCATAAATAATTTTGTAAAATATTGTTGTATTTTTTTATAAATGAAATGGAATGTTTTATTTATTTATTTATATATTTTAGTATTCATATAATTACTTTAAAAATAAATTTAAAAATATAATAAAATTATAAAAATTATAAAATAATAGTTAAATATGATTGAAAAATAATATTACCAACAAATTTATTGACGAAAAATTTCGTAAGTAAATCTATTGGTAATTGCCGATGGAAAATTTATCGGTAATTACCAATGGAGTTCAACTATTACTGATGGAATAGCATTACTGATATAGCTAGCACTGATGAAATTTTTTTGTTGCTAAAACCGTCACTAATGCTATTACCAACATATTTTCAGTTTTTACCAATGGAAGATTCTATTGGTAAAGCCAAAATTTATGGTGGTGAAAGAACCAACCATGAATAAAGAAATGGATATTGAATTGAACCAATATACAAAATGAGACAAAAAAGGGGAAAAAAAAAGGTTATTCACAATGAAAACTAAGACTAAGGTTAAACAAAAAAGTACTCAATCACTCACATACAAAAGTGAATCAACGTTGAAGCTTGTAAAGTATTTGTTTCAAAATAAATATTCATTATTCATTTTGGGGAAAAAAATGATAGAGCACAAGGATGTTAATTTTAGGGAAAAAAAAAAGCTAAAGCCTTATCATAGGGTTAACTTTTCCATATATATATATGATATTATAAGATACAAAGCTATTGAATAAGGTGTGTAGATGTCGATATCTACATAGATAACTAATTATCTGCATAACTCATAAGATTGTTAAAATTATATAATTTATGAAATTGAAATAAAAAATAAAAAATTTAATTTTGAAATTTGAAAAAATTTAAATTATCAAACTTATCAAAGTCAAAATGGAATAGAAAGATCAAATCTTTTTAAAATTTTCCCTCCCTAAGTTCAATTTTAGTTTCTACTAAATCAGTCTATTTATTTTAAATCCAAAATGAGACATATTTTCTATTTAAAAATAATTATGCATTTTTTTAAAAAAAATTATAGAAACCAATTAAATGAATATACAAGATTTAGTTATAGATACCAATTATATGCTAAAAAGTGTTAAAATGATACATTATAAATATACTAAATTTCAAATCACTCATAAATGAGTTTCAAAGATGATTGATAGGGATTAGTAATTATTAAAATATTCATATTCAATTAAATACATAACAATAATATATAATTCTTTGAAAAAAAATAAAAAATAAAAAATAATTAATTACACGCATATGAGCCCCTTCAAATATAAAAAACAACATTGTATGAAATTATCATTCTTTAATTTTTAACTAAATCTCATTTAGAAAAAGTTATTGTATATGGATTTGACAATTTTTGCAAACTTTGTAAACTTCTCAAATTGTTGTATGTGTATGAATAACTAATATATAACTTTGTTGAAAATGAAATTGTAAGAAAAACTTTAGGCAAGACACTTTCAGGAAGCTTTCTTAAGGATAATAGTTCCCTACTAGGTACAAATGATTATTAAAAATGTTATTCCAAAAATATAATGCCCAAGGAAGAAAATTTGATTGTACTTCAACTCTTTATCGTGGGTATTTAAATATCCAACACATAATATTTGAATGCTCGTTTTCTGACTTCAAATTTTTCATTTTGAAATAGGAAAGTCGATTGTCCCTCATGGGCAATCAATTACTCAGCTCAAACAAAAAGTCCCATAACACAAGCAGGTGCTTGGGTAATCAGTTGCTCACACTTGCAGTTGATAGGATAATCAACTGCTCCCTCCTTACTTCATTCCAATATTTTTTTCTATACTTCCAAACATTATTTTTCAAAACACATGCCTTTTAAAAGGTTGTAAAACAATGTTTTTACTTTAATAAACTTTTAAAAAATATATCTTTGATAATATATACAACAAAAGTATCACAAGTAACTACATCAAAATATGAAATATTAAAGTTCTTAATCACTAAATTGTATATCAATGTATTTAAATTATATCATGTAAAACAAGATGCATTTTTGTTATAAAAAAGTATATAATGTTCATTCAAGAACAAATTTAATTTCTACGTACCATTGTTTTAATATGAGCATTAATACTTTGTCAGCATATAAATGTGCATTTAACTGTCGTGTTTGTCTATACTAGTGCCAACAGCCAAGGAAACATTAAGAGAAGGAATATATTATATTTTTGTATTAAAACTATGGTTATTCACTTAAAACATGAAGTATAAAATATTTATGCATGTTGGATTTTACATTTTTAAAAAAAATTAAGATTGAATAATATTCACAACAAATCCTTTTACTATTCTAAAATGTTGAGCAATAATTTGATTACATATGTCAAAATATTTTTAATTACTATTTTAAGTTTTTTAATTATTAATTTGAATTTATTGATTTATTCATATTAAAATTTTATATACTCCAGTGTCTTGTGCATAGCACGAGGTTAAAGCTAATGAAAACCTAAATTAAAGAGAAATTATATATTTTTAGATAAAAATATTAATAAATAAAAAATTATACAAATAAAATAATAAAATATAAATATAAATAATCATTATATTATTTATTTTTAATTTACATTTTAATTTAGATTAATTTCAAAATAATGAAAAACCAAACTAAAATCAAAATTTTAATTCAATTTGATTTAATTTTGAAACCAAACCGGATTCTTTTAGTTTTCAAATCAAACCAATCCAAACCAAATTAATAGTTTTGGTTGGTTCTTTTGGTTTTAATCAAATAATGCTAAGCCATAAGACTAAACATTTATCTCATTCTAAAGCAAGTCTCCAAAATCTCATTGTAGCCTTTTTGGAAATATTAAACCATAATTTGTTTTATAGAAATTTTTTTGTCAATTTTTTAATTTTTTACTATTTAGAGTTAGAAAACAAACAAAGACACATAGCACCCATACACACAAACAATAGAGCAAGCCCAAAACAAAAATAAGAATATAAAAATATATTTGTTTTGATCCAATCCAAAATAGTTTACTCAAAACTTAATTCATTAACAAATAGATATTTATAAATGTGAAACTTTTGGAATGAAAAAAGTCTCCAAAAACTCTTTATTTAAAACTTAACCTAAAACTCAATGATACTATTTTAATAACCTACTCACTTAACTATTCTTTTAGTATTTAACTATTTAGAATTACCGAATTAAAATTAAAGCATCTTATTTATAAGGGTGAAACCCCTTATAAATATACTAAAATTTTGATGTGGGATATAAGACAAAGTTTAACTCTTATAACTTCATTCAATGTGAGATTAAAAAATTCAAGGCAAAACTTAACAAATCCTCCATTGACTTGAATCTTCAAATATTTCAATTGTATCTACAAAGCTGAATGCTCGCCTTTTTTCTTTTCCTTCCTTATGGGAATCTTAATAACTGAGCCTTCATCAAGCATATATAAGTGTTCTTGACTTTATTCCCTTACAAAATCACACCACCATTCTTATACACTTTACATCAATTATTTCAACCATAGTAGGTATACCCACAAGAAACTAACTCACTCAAAATAATAAAATTATTGTTACAACTTGGTACATATCTTACATGATAAAGAGTCATAACAATACCATTATGAGATCTAAGGTAAATACTCCGAATGCCTTGAATATATACCTTTTCATTATTGATAACCACAATATCCTCATACTTCTCATTATTTTTCAATTCCACAAAGCAACTCTTATCATTGTAGATATTGATAGAAATAGTTGAATCTAAAACCCAACCATTGTCACCTTTCAAGGTTTGAGTTTTATCCACACAAGTAATAAAAAAGACATCATCATTAAACACAACAACACTTGTATCACTTTTTTATTCATTTGATTTCTTCTTGTCAATAGCCCTTTTGAAAGCAATCATACCACTTCTTAACTTCTTACAATACACTTAGATATGTTCTTACTTACCACACTAATAACATTTTTCTACATCACTTCTATCTCTTAACTTGGATTTTTCTCTTGATCCATTAACCTTTTCTTGAATCCAAAACCCTCTATAGCTAGTACACTCTTTTTATGTGATAAGTTTTGTGTTTTCATAAATATTTCATTCTCACGCAATAGGATAGTCACATCATCCAACTTTAAAGTAGATTTATCCATCGACAAAGTCTGAATTAAAAGTCTAGAGGACTTGAGTAAAGATACAACAAAATTAAAGCGTTTTCTTCATCTTCTAATTCATCAACAGAAATAACAAGTAATTGAGAAACTAACTTATTAAACTCATTCAGATGATTATGAAGACTCGTACCTTCTTTTATCTTCAGAGAATATATATTCATCTTCAAATATAATATGTTAGTCAATGACTTTGATGTGTATATACCTTTAAGCTTATCTCATAAACTTTTACGAGCTCAATATACTGTACTTTATCTTTGGAGTTAGGGCTAATCTAATAGTACTAACAGTTTTCTTTTAAAGTTGATTCCAATTGCTGTTAATCATTCCCTCAAGCTTACTATTGTTTAATGTCTAATCTAATCCTTATTATACTAATAAATCTTCAATCGTACTTTATCATAATATAAAATTCTTCTTTCCATCAAATAAAGTAATCTCAAACTTAGGCATACTAGACATATATTCAGACATTTTAAGATACTTGCACCATCTTCACGAAACTTGAACTCCTTTCTCCATGTTTCAAACATCGTTCTTGTACCACTTATTGGGAAACAAACAAACACATGTAGCACCCATATACACAAATAATAAAGTAAGCCCAAAATAGTAAGCCTAAAAAAAAAAACAAATATATTTATTTTGATTTTACCCAAAGTAATCTATTTTAAACTCAATCTATTAACAAATAAATATTTACAAATATGAGATTTTTGAAATGAGAAAAATCACAAAAAACTCCTAAAACCAAAGCAACTTATTTATAATTTGAAATCTCGTATAACTTTATTAAACTTCTAACGTGGAATATAAAACAAACTCTCAATATTTAAGACAAACCTCAATTAGTGACAGTTTTTTTTTCTTAAAATTATTTTAATATAATAAGATGATTAGTCATTGACTACTACTAGCCAAAATGTTTACTAAAGTTAATGAATGATAAATACAATTAATAAGGTCAGTTCATAGTAATTGTTTGATTAATTAAACTCATCACCGAAGAAATGACTTAAATCCTTGAAAGTACAATTCCAGGTTTTTTTTTTTTTTTTTTAAATCCAAACATCAAGACAAATTTATTGTCGTTGACTTATTTTTCTTATACATGGCACTAATTAAACACTTCTAAATTGTAATTTTATATGAAATAATTAAACTTAAGAAAAAATAAAAATACCGATATAATATATTTAATTTCTACTTGTTCACCCTCGATTCAATTGATAAGGAGAAATATCATTTTTTTCCTATTAATTAGGGTTTGATCGAAACACCTTAATCAGGTTAATGTGAGAGACTATGTCTTTCAAGAAAGAAATCATTTTAAGAGTAATTGTTCACGTAATCTCATAAAAAATACTATTACTTTCAAGTTTTATCTCTGTTGGAAAAACCCTGGGAAAAACGAAGATAGTTGGAATTGTATATCAATAAACAGTCCAAATAGTATAGTTTTCTAAGAATTACAGTGCCATACACAGCAGCAGCAACAAACCGCTACACAATGGGGCAGTCCAAATTGCAGTTAGAATGAAACCAAAGTTCTCTTTTTTTTCTCTCTCTTCACCAATTCACATGGTAACCAAGAGGCTGTCCTTGTGTGTGTGGTTTTCTTTTCTTTTCTTTTCTTTTTTTTTAAATTCTATGAGCAAATCTTGTTGACAGACATGTGAACGACTAGGGCTTTAGGGGTGCACTTTTTTTTTTTTTTTTTTTTAATTTTAGGACCAATAGGGGTGGTTTGCATGTGCCTCTTCCTAAACTTCCTATCCCTTTTTCTAACTTAATTAGTTAGGTCTTTTTTATGTAGTGTTCATTCCTATTGTATCCAAATAATTTCTTTGTAATAACCACCAAAAATTCTCTTGGTAAAGAATTATTGTAAAGTTATATCCGAATATTTGATTCAATAATTAATATATGCTTTCTCAACTTAAAAAACTAGGTTTCAAATCTTCCGTCCTCGTAAAATCCCACAAGATTATTTGATAGTATCTACCACCTTGACTATCAAACAAAACATTCAAGCCTAAAATCCTGAAGAATGAGTTGTGGTTTGATCTGCATATTACTTTTTATTTAAGAAAAAAACCCCATCGTTAAACGTGAAGAGTTTAAGATTCAAATCTATGTTTAGTCAAGAGGTTTAGCCACTTAGCTTAGTAAAAAATTGTTTGAATAAATATAATTTTTTACTTTTTATTGTTATTTTGGATTGCTTATTAGTAGATGTGGTAATTATAAACATAATATTGTGACATAACATAAAAAATATATGAAAATGACATGTGTTAAAGTTTTGACAACAAAAAAGATTTGGAAAATACTGAAAAATATGACATATATTTAGATTCGTTGATATGAATTATGACATGATAATTTTTGTGTTTTATATATGTTTGACACAAATAGAAACTGAAATTGCCAAGTCTAATTATTAGTTCATAACGTAAAAAATATAGGAAAATATGTTAAAGTTTTGATAAAAAAAAGGATTTGGAAAATACTGAAAAATATGTCGTTGATATAAATTATGACACGATAATTTTTGTGTTTTATACGTGTTTGACATGAATAGAATCAGAAATTGCTAATGTCTAATTATTAGTTTGTTAGTATCACTTGAGGTCTTTTTGAGTGTAGGGTCCCTTCCTAGTGTGCTGCATGGATTGGCCTATATGTCTTTTATCTCGCAATGACTATAGATAGAGGGGGTGTTTTACTGGGCTATATATATATATATCATCCTTCTGGCTAATTTAGACTTAGGAGGAAGCCCCCATAAGCATTTAGAGAACTTTCTCTTTTGAAGTGGGACTTTAGAGAGCTTCTTGAGAGTATCAATGGCTGTTTTCGTGGTGATTCTTGGGTTGTTTGCCTTGGTCCTCTGTATCTGCACTGCACTTTTGAAATGGAATGGGATGAGATACAGGAAGAAAGGTCTGCCCCCTGGTACAATGGGTTGGCCGGTCTTTGGCGAAACCTCTGAGTTTCTCAAGCAAGGTCCTAACTTCATGAAAAATCAAAGAGCAAGGTGATTGTTTTACGTCAATCTTTCTTACTTTCTTCTGTTTCTGTTCCCTATACAACAGCTTATTACTTTGGAATGGCTTCAAAAGCTTGAAAGTTGTTCTGTTCTTTCAAGTCATAAATATATATATACTGGCTTTTCAGTTTGGCAAAACCCCATTTGAAAGCTATATGTTAAAAGAGTTTCTCTTTTATGTCTCTTTTTCCCTTTTTTTTCCTTTTATGGGAGTAATAATGTTCTTAGCATGTCATGGCTGTCACTTAAAAACAGTTATAGAGATTTTAAATTTAGCATAAAAAACGGTAAAACATTCATGTAATTTATCTAATACTACTTTAATATAATTCTGTGTACTTCTTTTCTCCTACAAACAGATATGGCAGTGTTTTCAAATCCCATATACTGGGGTGTCCTACTGTTGTTTCCATGGATCCAGAGTTGAACAGGTATATCCTCATGAGTGAAGCCAAAGGCCTTGTTCCTGGCTACCCACAATCCATGCTAGATATCTTGGGAAAATGTAACATTGCAGCAGTCCATGGCTCCACTCATAAGCAAATGAGAGGAGCTCTGCTTGCCCTCATTAGCCACACCATGATCAGAGAACAACTTTTGCCAAAAATAGATGAATTCATGAGAACTTTCCTCAGTAATTGGGACAAAAAAGTCATTAACATACAAGAAAAGACAAAAGAGGTTTGTATGACATTCAAATTCATACAAAAACTATGAAAATTTTTAAATGGTTTTGCTCATAGTTCCCCTGTTTCTAATCTGCTTCTGTTCTGATATTTTGTATAGATGGCGTTTCTATCATCACTTAAGCAAATTGCCAGTGCTGAATCCAGTTCAGTAGCTCAAGAATTCATGCCTGAGTTCTTTAAATTGGTTTTAGGGACCTTATCACTTCCTATTGATCTTCCTGGTACAAATTATTGCCGCGGATTTCAGGTAAATTGATAAGCCTTTCAACTCATATCTAATTTTTCATTGCAGTTTCCGGTTATAGTTAATAAGTAAGATGTTTTATTATGATTTGCAGGCAAGGAAAAATATTATAAGAATATTAGGACAACTTATTAAGGAGAGAGCTGATTCCCACAACGACATGCTTGGCTACTTGATGAGAAAAGATGATAGTAATAGACATAAACTAAGTGATGATGAGATCATTGATCAAATAATCACAATTTTATACTCTGGTTATGAGACTGTTTCGACTACTTCGATGATGGCTGTCAAGTATCTCCATGATCATCCAAGAGTTCTTGAAGAGCTAAGAGTAAGTTAAAAAAAAAACATTTTTCTTCAGCCTTGAACTATTTTCTATATCTTTGTTTCATGCTTTTTGGGTTTGTTGAGTTATTGTAAAAAAATTTTTCAGAAAGAACATATGGCAATTAAAGACAGAAAAAAGCCAGAGAATCCAATTGAATGGAATGACCTTAAGTCAATGAGGTTTACAAGAGCGGTAAGAAATTTGTAGATTTTTTTTAGACAAAGCATTTTTGTAATCACTTTTTTTACAAAGAAAAGTTTAATGATTTGCTGTGCTTCTTTTCATGCAGGTGATTTTTGAGACTTTAAGATTAGCTACAATTGTTAATGGAGTTTTGAGGAAAACTACTCAAGAAATGGAACTAAATGGTGAGCATTAAAATATTCATAGTGGGATCCATATATTGAAAATAATTCTTTTTGGTTTTACCTTTCTATATGAACTTTATGGGCTCAAGAAGTTGAGTTTGCAGGGAACTTTTTGAACCAGAAAAAAATCGTGTAAAAAAATGTAATGCATATGAGATCATCTTCCCTTGGTGGACCTTACCTTATCGTGATTTACATGCCATACCTACCAATCCAGCTAGACAATTCCCTGGATGATTCATTTTCTTATTTTCAATGATTTTTGAAAAGAAAGGAAGTTTTTTTCAGAAGAACAGAAGGTTTTTATCAGGGTTAAAATATGTTCTATACATTTTTATGTTTTTGAAACTTTTCTTGGAATAAAGAAAGCAATAGCTTGGGATAGAAGAGGTTTGCAGGTGCTAAAATTTGAAGGTTAGATATGAAAAATAGTTATATGAACTGAGTTAAACTTCGGATTCTATATTTTTACGTATTACTCAGTTTGTCCAATGATTGGGTTTTCACTAGCCTCTAGATAACATTCTGGGCCTTCCTCACTTTCTAGTTCAACATTGAAACAACTTAAAAGGAATTATACATGTCTGATCTTCAATTTTCTTTTCTGTTTTTTTCTTTTCCAGGATTTGTGATTCCTAAAGGCTGGAGAATTTATGTTTATACAAGAGAGATAAACTATGACCCTTTTCAATATGCTGATCCATTAGCCTTTAATCCATGGAGATGGATGGTTCGTAACCGATAATTTCTTCCAGTTTTTTTGCCTATTTTCCCCGCATTTTATCCATGAAAGAAGTTCCATGTTTAATTTTAAATGATTCCTGAATGCAGGACATGAGCTTGGAATCTCAAAGTTATTTCTTAATATTTGGAGGAGGCACCAGGCAGTGTCCTGGAAAGGAACTAGGAATAGCAGAAATTTCTACTTTCCTTCACTATTTTGTAACCAGATACAGGTAAGCTAATATATCATTGTTCAATCTGAAAAACAGAAAAAATATATAAAAAAACAAAGAAAATGAATTTAGTTCATGGGAATTTTAAATGTTTTTTCCATTCTCGTTTTGAGTGCAGATGGGAAGAAGTTGGGGGAGAAAAATTGATGAAATTTCCAAGAGTTGAAGCACCAAATGGACTACACATTAGAGTTTCATCTTACTGACTAACTAATATAAGTACAGAAAAGATAGTAAAATTCCTATGTTCTAACAAAAGTAGGAAATGAATGACACTGATGAGTTTTCCTGTTTTCAGGCTACTGACTGTGAATTCTGAAATTGTGCCCTCTATTTTTTGGTAGGATTACAGCATATTCTTACCAAACTGGGAGAATTTGCTAATACAAATATCTTCCATATATATATATATATATATAAGTTATAGTAATAATCTCAAATGCGAACACGATACACGAATTACCAAAACTCATTTTCTAGTTGGATTTGAACTCTTCCAGGATATATATATATATATGTTCCATTAATACTTGAAAAGCTAATGTAATACTATTTTTTTCATTTTTTTTCTTTTATGATTGTGAAGTTGGAAGAGTAGCAGTTCAAATTAAAGACTTCTATTTTTCAGAAATGTTGTTTTATTTTTTATTTTTTTTTCCTTCTGCACTGTATGTTATTCTGGACCTGGATGCATCTGCTAAGATTTCTCGACAATATAATCAGGTAATACAAAATTTGAGGGTTTCGGTTTTATGATTCTAGTGGTTTTTTTCTAATACCATCAAGGTGTTTTAAAACTTTGCTTAGGCTTAATTTACTTCCCAAGTCATTTTAAAGATGCTTTTTTCATATCAATCCAATGCATTCAGAAAAATTTTTTGAGTGCTCTTCATTAAAATTAAACTTTGATTGACAATAAAAAGAAGCTTATCTCATAACTAACTAGATTAATAACTGTGAGTCTTATTATACCATTGAATAAATGTGTAAATGATATATTAGTATTCGTAAGTTGTTCGAATTAGATTCAAATAAAATTTGAATTTGGTTTGATTATTATTGAGTGGAGCTTGAGCTCAAGTAGCTCGACTCATTGATCGAATTAAGTTCGAGTATTCTTATACTTAAATTAAATAGCTTGCAAGCTTAATCCGATTTTTATATTTAAATATATTTTTATTATTTTAATTAATAAAATATCTCGAACTCGAACTTTAACTTGAGTATAAATAATTAAATTTTTATTGAATATAAGAATCAAGTTTATTTTTACATATTAATCGAACCTAATCAAACGAGTTCGAATAATTTAATTTTTATCTCGAGTCGAGCTTGAACTAAAAAAATAAAACGCAATCGAGTTCGAACCGAATTTCAAGCATCGAATTTCAAATCAAGCTTGAGTTCAAACTTGATACTATATCGACTCAAATTCAATCAATTGTATCCTTACCATTGAGATGAATAAAAAAGAGATCATCGAATTAAGCTAGAAAGGTAAAGATAATTTATGAAAATTTATTTAATACATAAAATTTTTAACTTCACTAATAAAGCTAAAATGATTATCATATATTTTAGTAGAATATATTTAAAAGCTAATAAATTAATATAAAAAATAATAATATTTGGCAATATTTTGATAAGGCTTTTGAACTATAAAAATAAAGTTGAAAAGATTATCAACATATCCTATCAGAATATATTTAAAAGTTAATAAATTAATATAATAAATTAAAATTATGTGGAAATATTTTGATCAGGCTTGTGAAATATGAAAATTCTACCGATGCATGAAATGATAATCCTCCGATTTACTTGTCTTGGATCACGAAACCCGATGGAGAAATCTATCATTGCTTTATTGGGTTACAGCTTCTGGACTATTTTGGTGGACCGCTAAAACTAATGGGCTACTTAACTTGGGGACTAGCGAACTTGTAGATTTCATTTTCCCAATCTTGGGCCCATAGTATCTCATCTCATTAGAAAAGGAGCTTTTGCCACGTTGAACTGAAAGTTTGCTCCCGAAACTCAGCAAACCCTGCTTCCTTATCTTTCAAAGAAATTAAGGGTTTTTTTTTTAATTTTTTTTTATAGGTAACATATTGGATTCTTATTTTTAATGATTAAAATTTAATTTTTGATAATATCAGACAAAAAAAGAAATTAAGTTTTTTAAAAGAAAGAAAACCTTCTCATCTCTCACTATTGACACGAGAGAAAAAAAATTCACCATAAATAAAGTTAATATATTATTATTATTATTATTATTATTATTATTATTATTGTTATAGCAATGCCTCTCTCGTCACTTGAGCATTTCCATATTAATCATTCTTAAAGCTTAAATTACTTTTGTTTTTCATCAGATGTCAATGGCTTTCACCACTTTCTTCTTACCATCTCTTAGATTCTAATCTCATTTAAGATTTTGTTATTGCTTTCGCTAGTGGTTATGGCTATGGTTCAAAGCCACAACTATTTGACAAACTCAAGTTTTGTGAAAATCTACATCTAACCTCTAAAGTATTATTCGTTTTAATTAGAAAGTCTCACGATTCTATTTCACAAAAAAAATCTTATAAGCTTGAAATTAAATCTTTACATATATATTATTTTTATCTACACATCTTAAAATTAAATATCTACATATATATCACTCTTTATTCATACATTTTTTTGATGTAGGATTGAGACATTATAATCTCTTCACTTTTAATGCTTGAGGTTCTTGTCAAATCGAATCCATCCATAAAACCAAAATCACATCAGACCATCGTGTAACACTTAGTGATTTTCATGGTCACCGATTGATGATCGTTTTGATACTATTTATGAAGATTTGTACCTAACCTGTAAGATATTATCTATTTTAACTTAAAAATCTCACGATTTTATTTCATAAAAAATATTTCATAAATTTAAAATTAAATTTATATATATATCATTTTTTATCCACGTATCTTTTTAATACGAGATTATGACATTATAAGTTAGATGTGAAAGAAAGACACTCCCCCACTGAAATTGAAGGCCCTATTCTATGTAAATTAAGCACCGAAACAATCCCAATGAAAGGTAATCCTAATGCCTATCCCTAGGAAAAGTTGTTTTTATTTCAAGGGTAGGTTACTATATAAATATATATACATTTATATATAATATATGCATATATATATATATATATATACATATCATATGTATATATTTTATATAATAGACAAGTACTAAAAGCATTATTAAGATTTTATGAAATAATTATTTCATGTCAGTAAATTCAATACTCACCAAAGATCATTGGTATTGTTGTCATTAATAAATAATTTTAGCAGAAGTAAGATTCGGATCTAAAAGTGTTTATTTATGAACATTTTAATTACCTCAAACTGTTCTTATATATTTTATGATGAAATTTGATTTTACATGTACCATTTATTTCATATTTTCACATATGATTAAGTATAGCAAATTTTATTATTAATTTGAGTGCTGGAGCTGTTGCTAGAATAACATGTCTATAGCTGTTGATGAGCATGGTTCTGAGGCAGCATCTTTCTTCCTCTGAAGCAAAGCAACGAATTCAAATGGTTATCACTTTGCAACTTTGTTCCCTCATGAACTCAATAACAAGCTGCTAAGGCATTCCTTGAAAATTATCTGTCATAATGATTTTGTGTCCGACTGACGAATTTGAAAATAAAATAAAAAATTAATAGAGTCGCCATCAATCTTTTTTTGATTAGGTGTGATTGGTCACCTATTAAAACATATCTTTTTACTAAAATCTTAAAATTAATTAAAATTTATTAAAAAAATAATTTTAGAGTCTGCGCAACAGTCTTGGTTCGGGAGTCGATTACGTGTAGGAAATGATTAGCACTCCCATAGCACCCGTTTAAACGGTACCAATTAACTACATGTTATCCTTCGATTTTGATAAAAATAATCTTATTTTCGGTATTTGAAAATTAATTTTCTTGATTTTTTTATTTATTGTTTTTATATTCAAATATTATTTGAGAAAAATAAATTAGAATCTTTTTATTGAAATAATTTCTAAAATGTTTCAGTACATTGGTAACATTAGAAAAATTTTTTCTCACCTAGAGATTTTTTAGGCATCACTTCTCGGAATACCTTAAAATCTCATCTTTGGAGGTCCGAATTTACTTTTCGTAAAAAATTTATGTCATGTATGCAATACAAATAATAACATATTGATGTACACATTTTATTCTCTTTTTCAAAAATTTTATTAATTGATTTATTAATTTTTTTATTTTTAATTTTGAAAAAAAAATTTTTTTATTGTATTGAAGATTTTCTATAAATATTCCAATACGTTAATAATATTTTAAAAAAAAGTTTCTCACTTAGGGATTTCTTAAAGCATCTCTACTCGGAATACTTTTAGAATCCCATCATTAGATAAAATTTCTTTTTGTCCTTGTTTATATTACTTATTCTTAATTTATTAATTAGTTTTTATTTATTGTTAACAAAAAAATTTTTTTTATGGTATTGAAAGTTTTTTATAAATACTCCAATATACTGGTAGTATTTAAAAAAAAATTCTTCTCACCTAGAGATTTCATAGGCATCACTACTTGAATACCTTTAAATCTAATCATTGGATAAATTTTTCTTTTCTTATTTTTTTATCAAATTTATATTATTAAATATTATAAAACAATAAAAATTTATTTTGATAAATTTAAACATTTTTACATGTACAAATATTAATAATAATAATTAAAATAACAAAAATAATATATAAAAAAATCTTTAAAAAAATTCAAAAAAAATTTTTTTTTACTTAACCGGACCTATCAACGGTCCAGTCAACACGGGTTCGGTCGGATTGGCGGCTCAGTTCGATGTGACGGTTTAGGGACGGTTCGACCCGATCTGGATCGATTCAGATGAACCGATCAGGAGTCAAAAAGGGAACGGATCGTTGGGTCGATTGCATGGATCCCAGGTTGGGTTGCGGGTCGACTCGTTGATCCTCAATCTCAAAAAGGCGTCATTTTGGGCATTATTGAAACGACGTCGTTTTGGGTTTAGTCTTCTTTATAAAAGTAAAAAAAAAAAAAAATTTCATTCATTTTTTTCCTTCAGCAGAAAAATTTTTTTTTTTTAACTCAGCAAAAAAAAATCACCGGTTAGCCACTCCTCTGTCGTCGCCACCGTCATTCGTCGGTCACCGGTAGTGGTCACCAGTTTTCAAAAATTTCACAATCTCCTAAAAGCTTCTTTTTTTCGTCCTCGTTCTAGATCCAACCTTATTTTCGCCAGAAACAGCCCTGATAAGCGTAGATTGAGGTTCAAACTTTCAAGTTTTTTTTTTAAAACTAAAAGTGATTTTTTTTTGTAGATAGCTTCTCTGGCGCTGGGTTCCTCATTCTAGGGGACTGTTTCTGTCTTCTTTTTTTTTTCTGCAAAATGGCCTTATTTTTTTTACAAAAAGCTTTTTTTTTTCAATTTTTTTTGCCTTTTTTTTTTCAATTCCTCAATTTTTCGTAGATTACAAGCTTTATTTATAGAGCTTGCTGGGATTCAAATCCCAGATCTTTAGGGATTCGAGTCTTATTTTTTCAACTGGCGTGATAAGCTAACATTCACGGGTTGGCTAGTGTCAACGAGTGCAGGTGGTGGTTTTGGATTTTAGAAAGAGTGCATTTAATGCACTCATGCTTAGTCAACTTGAATCGGATAAGAAAAAGGAAGAAAGAAAAAGATAGAAGGAAAGAAAGAAGAAAAAAAATAGAAAATGAAAAACAATAAAATAAAATAAATAAATAATAACAATAATTAAAAAAATGGTGTTTACAATTGCCTTTCTTTACCTATTTTTGAGAATCAAGAATAAGGCAAAGACAAACAAACAACCATTTTGTTCTGAAAGAAGAAACATTAAGCACAAAATATATATATATATATTTTTTAAGGTTCTAAAAGTTTAACCACATCTTTGAAAATTTAAAAGGTTCCTCTAAGTAAAGGCTCAACAATTTTTAAAAATTAAAAAAAAAAGTTCCTCTAAGTAGAGACTCAACAACTTTGAAATTCTTTTGAAAAAGCTTCTCTCAATAGAGGCACAACAATTTTAAAATTCTCTTAAAAAAGCTCATCTCAGTAGAGGCTCAATAACTTTAAAATTTTCTTGAAAAAGCTCATCTCATTAGAGGCTCAACAACTATAAAATTCTCTTGAAAGCTCATCTCAGCAGAGGCTCAACAACTTTAAAAAATCTCATCTTGAAAAAGCTCATCTCAGCAAAGGCTCAACAACTTTAAAATTCTTATTTTGAAAAAGCTCCTCTCAGCAGAGGCTCAACAACTTTAAAAAATCTCATATGTTCTCGAAACTAAGTTCTCATCTTTGAATAATTAAATTTTTCTCTTTTGAAATCTCTTGTTTCTTCATCCGAATATCAAAATCTTGTTTTTATTAGAAAATGGAAAGTCTTTGTCTTTATTAAAATTGTTCATAGACGGATGCACTAAGTGCTCTAAATGCAATGCATGTAATGCAATCCAAAATTATCCATTGTAGTAAAAAGGTTCTCAAAATCTCTCGTTTTTTATTTCAAAATTCTCAACTATTGCTATATGACCAATATGTTCTTAACTACTGACCATTGTATTCTTCATTTTTCTTCTTCTAAAGTCTACCACATCAATGTCTTGTCATGTTTTTCTCATCCTTTTTCATTTACCTTTGTCAACTTTAAAAGTAATGCTAAGATCTTTCATGTTTGTTTTTCGTTTCATCATTTTAAGTTCAAGACAAATAAAATGCAATCACACATTTCTCTTATTCACTTGTACGATGAACAAAAATATCAGATAATGATAAAGGAAAAAATAAGTGTATTTCATTAGGCTGATAACAAGTGCATAGCAAAGTGTTTGAGTTGAAACAAAGGTGCCTAAATAATGATTACAAGATAATCATGAACAAAATTTCCCAGACTCTTTCTCTAAAACTAAATCAGATGACTTCCTTGATTCTTCAGAATTTGTCAAACTATACTTGGCCCTGTGTTATGGGATCTTCTTCTAATGATGCTTCTACTTCACATCCAAGCCATCTCTTCAAGTTTTCAGCTTAGATAATTTAACATTTTTTCTCTTTTTTTTAAGTAAAATATTTTTTTACAGCATCTGAATTTATTGAAGTAGGTAAATCACTTCCATCCATCTCTGTCAAAATCAATGTCCCACTAGAAAAGGCCTTTTTCACTACATACGAGCCTTCCTAATTTGGTGTCTATTTTTTTCGATTATCATGTTGATTTAGAAGGATTCTTTTTAGCACTAAGTCTCCTTCCCTAAAGCAACATGGATGGATTTTTTTGTCATGTGCTTTCATCATCCTTTTTTTATATAATTGACCACGATAAAGTGCCGACAGTCTTTTTTCTTCAATGAGGTTTAACTACTTATAGTGATTTCGAACCCATTCTGCTTCTTCTAACTCTACCTCCATCAAGACTCTTAGTGAGAAAATTTTCACTTCGATCGGTAGCACAGCTTCCATTCTATATACCAAAGAGAACGGGATGGCCCCAATAGATGTTTGGACTAATGTTCTATAAGCATGCAAAGTAAAAGGTAACTTTCCATGCCAATCTTTGTAAGTTTCATCATTTTCTCTAGAATTTTTTTAATATTCTTATCTGCAGCCTCCATTGTCTCATTCATTTTCGGATGATACGGTACCAAATTACGATAACGAATCTTGAACTGAGTGCATACTTCATTCATCATTTTATTGTTCAAGTTCTTGGCATTATCAAAAATAATTATCTCTGAAAGCCCATATCTACATATTATTTCCCTTTTTATGAACCTACATACCATAAATCAGGTCACACTAGCATATGATGCAGCTTCTATCCATTTGGTGAAGTAATCAATCATCACAAAAATGAATCTATGCCTATTTAAAGCTTTTGGAGTGATGGGACCAATGACATCCATGCCTCACATAAAGAATGGCCATGGAGGAGCCAGAACATTTAATGTTGATAGTGAAGCATGAATCTTGTCAGCATAACTTTGACATTTATAACATCTCCTAGCATAATCAATACAATCACCCTCTATTGTCAACCAATAACAGCTAGTCCTCATAATTTGTCTAGCCATTATATGATTATTTACATATGCCTCACAAACTCCATCATGCACTTCTTTAATAATCTTTTTTGCTTCAGCTGTATTTACACATCTTAAAAGCACTTGATATCGATCTCTTTTGTAAAGGATATCTCTATCAATGAAGAAACTCATAGCCAATCTTTTGATAGTTCTCTTATCATTTTTTATTGCATGTTTTGGGTATTGCTGGCTTTAATGTATTACATGATATCATGATACCATGGCCTTCTATCAACTTCTTTTTTGACACCTAAGCAATGTACTGGTACATCCTTCACATCCAGCTTGATGGGTTAGATTTCAGTATTTGCATCTATTTTAATCATTACAGCTAGAATAGCCAATGCATCAACAATTTGGTTTTTCTATCTGAGTAGATGCTCAAATTGAACTTCTTTAAATTGCTTGACCAACTCAGAGATGTATTTATGGTACCGGATCAACTTAGAGTCTCTTGTCTCCCATTCACCTTGTAACTGATAAATAACTAAAGCTGAATCTCTAAACACATCTAACACTTTGATCTTCTTTTCAATTGCTGCTTGTAGACTCATAACACATACCTCATATTCAACCACATTATTTGTACAATTAAAATTTAACCTAGCTGTGATGGGGTAATAATGCCCATCAGGAGATATCAAAATTACCCCAATACTATGACCCAAAACATTAGCAGCTCCATCAAAACACATCCTCCATGATTTTTCAACAAGTTCATTTTCTTTAATGGCCATCACATCCTCATCAGAAAAATCTAATTTCATTGGCTCATAATCTTTGACTACACGATCAGCAAAAAATTCAGCTATTGCACTCCCTTTAATAGTTTTTTAAGTCACATAAATGATATCATATTCTAAAAGCATAACTTAGCATCGTGCTATTCTTCCTGTCAATGAAGGCTTTTTAAAGATATACTTAATAGGATCCAGCTTTGCTATAAGCCAAGTAGTGTGATAAAACATGTATTGTGTAAGCCTTCGAGCTGTCCAGGTTAATACATAACACATATTCTCTAATGGTGAATACTTTGACTTATAATCAGTAAATTTTTTGTTCAAGTAGTAAATTGCTCATTCTTTCTTATTAGTTTCATCTCTTTGCCCCAACACACATCTCATTGAATTTTCATGCACTGTCAAGTACAAAATCAAAGGTTTTCTTGGCATTTGTGGCACCAACACAGATAGATTTGACAAGTATTCTTTGATTTTATCAAAAGCTTCTTGGCAATCATCATTCCATTCTTTAGGATCATGTTTTCTGAGAAGCTTGAAAATAGCATCACACGTATAAGTAAGTTGAGAGATGAAGTGAGCAACATAGTTTAATCTCCCTAAGAAACTTCATACTTTTTTTTAGGTATAAAGAGGAGATAAGTTTTGGATGGCTTGTATTTTATCTGGATCAACTTCGATTCCTTTTTCATTGACTACAAAGCCCAATAGTTTTTTTGATTTGGCTTTAAATGTAAATTTGGCAGAATTCAACTTCAACTGAAATCTTCTCAACTTGTCGAACAACTTTTTAAGATTGACTACATGATCTTCTTCTTCATAAGATTTTACGATCATATCATCCACATACACTTCTATCTCTATATGCATCATGTCATGAAAGAGAGTCACCATTGCTCTTTGATAAGTAGCATCGATATTTTTCAACCCAAAAAGCATGACTTTATAATAGAATATTCCTCACATGGTCACAAATATAATTTTTTTCATATCATCTTGAGCCATCTTGATCTGATTATAGTCTGAGAAACCATCCATAAAAGAAAATTTGAAGTGCTTAGCAGTATTATCTACCAGAGTATCGATATGAGGCATAAAAAAGTTATCTTTAGGACTTGCCCTATTCAGGTCTCGATAATCAACACACATTTTCACTTGTTCATCCTTTTTGAGAACTGTACTATATTGGCTACCCATTCAAGATATTTTGCCACCTCTAAAAATCTTGTATCAAATTACTTTTTTACCTCCTCTTTACTTTTCAGCAGCATCTCTAGTTTTATGCGTCTTAGCTTTCACTGTACTGGTTTAAATTTTGATTTCAAAGGTAACTTGTGTTTTACAATATCAGTATTGAGTCCTGGCATCTCCTGGTAAGATCATACGAAACATCCACATATTCTCAGAGTAGTTTTTCTAGCTTTTACCTTTCAACTGGTAAAAGAGATGTACAAACTTTGACCTCTCTTTTATTCTCACTATCTCTTAAATTTACTAATTCGATAATTTTTTGGTGAGGTTCAATTGACTTATCTTCATGTTTCATTAATTTTAACAAATCAGGAGACAGTGTGTAATTATCTGAATCTTTCTCATTATCAAGTTCATCAACATGAATTAAGTTTTCAAAATCAAATCCAAGATTATTGTCATGATTATCTTCATGGTCATTATTTGGGACCTTGCAAAATGGTAAGATGAAGAGAATATTGGCACACAAAAATAGAATGATAAAAAAAATGATGAAAAAAGCAAATGAAAAGCACAATGAAAGATGAAAACAATAGAAGAAATACGGATGCATCTTCTAAGTCTTTTATTAAAATGATAAACATAAAAACACCACAAAAAATCACCCAATGCTTATAAAAAGTAATTAGAGATTTAAAGTTTCACATTACTTTTTAGAAGTATTAAAGACAACAGGCAGCTCTACTACTTTCTAGTTATTTAGCTTAAAATTTGTAAGATAAGGGTGCACAAACAATTCTTCATCTCGACTCTTCTTTTTCTCGTATCCATCATTTAAATGGTTAGCTCAAAAAACTCTTTCATGAATCCTGCATTTAGGGTTGTAGGTAGATCTGGGTAAATATATCCTCCCGAACAAAAAGAATCATAGAGGTATGAAATGACCATGGGTCTAACTCCGGCTCATATCCCCTAAGATTAGCCATCATCTTATTTTTCTTTTCATTCACCATTCTCACTTTGTCTCCTCTTATTGGCTTATACCCTAAGCCAAATCTGTCTTTTTTGTTATGTATGACTGATGGCTTCATGATTCATTGTAGGTTCTTCCCAAGTTCAGCTTCAAGTCACCATCCCATCTTGGTAAACTGTTTAACAACCATTTCAGTTGTCATAGACAAGTGTGACGAATATAGTTTAGATCCCTCAACCACATATGCTGCATTAGCAATCTCGAAAGCTCTATATAAGCATTATAGGGCTTCATCCGTTGCTTCTACATAAAGAGTATTTACTAGTTGGGTGACTAATAAATCTTTTTCTCTTACTACACATATTAATTTCTCATCAACAATAAATTTAACTTTCTAATGTAATGAAGATGGAATAGCACCTTTCATATGAATTCATGGTCTACTCAATAAGTAACTGTATGAAAGAGAAATATCTATAACTTAGAATTTCACATTGAAAGTGTATGGACCATTCTGTAATGGTATTTCTATGTCCTCAATACCTCTCTTCGGGTCTCATCGAAGGTTTGAACTATCATATGACTAGGTTTCATATAAGATTCATCAACATAGAGTTTTGCTAGAGTAGTCATAGGTAAAACATTGATGGATGAGTCATTATCAATCAAAACCTTAGCCATTATATGACTCTTACATTTAACAGTAATGTGGAGAGCCTTGGTATTTTTACAACCTTCAAGAAAAATTTTTTCATCACTAAAAGAGATATAGTTTGTAATTATCAGATTGCCAACAAGCTGTTTCACATATTCAATAGAAGCACTGTGAGACATATATGCCTGATTTAGCACTTTCAATAGAGCATTACGATGTGACTCTGAGCTAAGCAATAACGACAATAGTAAAATTCTAGTTGACATTTTGTTCAACATTTTACCATGCTATACTTGTTATGTTTTATTAGCTTTAAGAATTCATAAGCTTCACTCTCAGAGACTGGCTTCTAAAATTCTTTTCCTGAGACTGTGACAAGATTATTTTGACTTTTCTCTTTTTTTTCTACCTTTACTTTTTTTTTTCTAGCTTTCTTTAAATCTTTTGGAGTATAACATCTCTCACTTCGGGTCATGCCTCTTACACCCGTTATGTTTGCAGTATTTGGATTGACTATGACATCACAATCATACTTTCATGACACTGCTTTATCATTTTGATATAGAAAAAGACCAAAAACTTTAATTGTCACCACTAGTCGGGAGACTAACTTTTCTAGCTTCAATGTCACCTTTTCATCATAATAGATAGTTATCAATCTACGCACAAACTTATTCTTTGAATCAATGATAGACACTTTAATTTTTGCCAACTATTTTCTTTCTTCGTAAAATTTTATCTGGCCTATATCCATCAACTCTTGCACTTTTTGATGAAATTGGTGATAACTTTCGATAGAATACCCCAAAGCACTATTGTGATAATTGCAGCTTTTAGTTGAGTTAATTATTTTAGAGCAATTCTGAGATTCTATTGGCTTCAATATATCAGCTTTGATCAAGGCTCAAACATTTTAGCCATAAGAGTTTTGACCTATTCTATTCTTCTTTTCACATAGCTTGTTTGCCCATCAACCAAAGCATTTATTGATAGCCTAGTATGATTCGGTAAAGGGTTCCTATTAACATTTGGAGTCCCTTGTTGATTGGTATCAAAGTTTAACATCTCTTCATTGATTAATCCCTGCACTTTACGCTTTAAAGCAGTATAGTTCTTAGTGGAATGACTTAAATTTTTATAGTGATAATCACAATACGAATTGAGGTCATACCATTTAAGAAACAGAGGTTTCAAAGGTTCAACAATAATAGGAGCAAGTAAATGTTTCTTAACAAGTCAGGGATACAAATCTGTGTATGTCATGGGAATGAGATCGAAAGTGAGTTTTTTTTTTGTATTTCTTAGGGCACTTGGACCACTATTAGGTCTGCATTCTGGTCTTGTAGGTATAGTAGGACAGTTATAGGAATAGGTGGGTGTTAAAAAAGATGGCTGAAAATAGGATGGATAAGCTAGTGGTTGTAGTGGTTGGTATGATTGATATGGATGGATGATGGATGTAACATTGTTTACGAAAGGGTAATGGGTTTGGTAGACTAGTATAGAGTAGGGCATGAAACCTCTGAACTATTGTCCCACATAGTTTATTGCTTGAGCTTTATTCTCTTTTCTTTTGGGAACTCCACCTTTCTTTACTTCACTTGTCTCTCCTGTATCGAGTTTACCATTCTTTATAGCACTTTCGATAATCTCACCTGATATCATCATATCTGTAAAGTTCTTGGTTGCATTACCTATCAATCTCTCATAGTATGGTGCTTTCATACTATTCACAAATAAAACAGTTGTCTCTTTCTTGGTCAGAGAAGGATGGACTTGTGCAATCACATCTTTCCATCTTTGTGCATACTCTTTAAAATTTTTAGTTACTTTTTTTTTCATACTTTGTAGAGATAGACGATCTGAAACCAAATTTGTGACATGCCGATATTGTGTAAAGAATGCCTTTGTAAGCTCTTACCAAGAATGAATACGAGTCTTATCTAATTAAATATACATCTAGCTGCAGAACCCGTAAGACTATCTTGAAATATGTGCATTAACAACTTCTCATCGCGAGCATATGCTACCATCTTTCGACAATACATGATGATATAGGTCATCGAGTATTTTGTGCCATCATATTTTTCAAATTCAGGGACCTTGAATTTAGGCAGAATGATCATATCAGGGACTAAACAAAGCTCGATTGTATCTGTGGAACTATAAAAATTCATTCCTTCCACTGCACTAAGCCTTTCTTCTAATAACTTTATTTTTTTTTGGGCACTATTATCTTTCACTTTCTCAGATATCTTTATCCCCAGCTTTTCTCTTTCTTTGGGATCATCTAAATCAGGAACTAGGATTGGCTCAGGTGGTTTTTTCATCATAACAAGATTAACAAAATTTTAAAATTGTTCCAAAGCAAGTGTGGATGTCATACCTGAATAAGGATGGGGATATCCATCCGGAATAAAAATTTGTACTCTAGTTTCTTGAGAAGGTTGAATCGATTGTAGCTCAAACCTAGAGGGTAAACAGGATCCACCATGTCTGGCAATTACTCTTGAAAGCTGAGATTTTCTTCTACTGCTTTTTCCTTATCAAGTTTCCTAAGCATATCCATTATTGTACTGAGATCCCCTCTTAGTTCTTCTTAAGCTTTCTTGATTCTCTCAAATCGACTGGTTTGTTCTTGTTCTATAATTCTTGTTTGAGTCCTGGTGTTGTATGAATGACGAGTGGGTTGAGTCAAAATTTTTGAAGGGCGAGCTATTCTTGAACCTTTGTTACCATAAAATTTTTAGAAAAATCAGAATGCCATGTGTCGAAATTTTTATTATATTTTTTTTGAAATTAAAAAAAAACAAAAATGGTACAAATGATGCATGAATGCAAGTGAAAAATATTTGCTCTTGGACAAATTTCAATACTAGAATTTTTCATTGATTCCATACAACTTTGATTACATGAGATTTATCATCCTAGAATTATATCCATAGAAGCGTTTGACTTGCTCATAATGGTCTTTTACCTCATCTAGAAAGTTTACTAGGCGTTATCTATATTCTCTTATAGGATTGACTTCTTGTCTTAATGCTTCTACCTTTTCAACCATTTTTCGTGCCTTTTTTATTGCCTTACAAACTTGACTGGTTATATGCTCTATGTACTGTTACCTCCCTAAACTTTCTACTTTTCACATTATGCGAGCATCTCTTTCTGAATCACATGTGAAGATCCAATCTTTTTTCTTTCTATGCCACTCATCTATCATTACTAAAATATGGTTCTTGTGATCTTGCAGTTGTAGCTCCAATCCTCGGATTATCCGATGAAATGATTTTTTTTCATTTAGTACTTTAAAATGCTTTCTTTTTTTTTTTTACAAGCATGGCTTTCAACCTTTCCTTTTCTTTTTAGCATTCCACCAATCTTGCTGATGTTGTAGAGTATAACCCCTTCTAATTATGGCATTCTTGAAAATTTCTAGTGGTCTCCTCTTGCTTTTCTTGAGCTTTACCTTTTCATTAGTTTATTTTTTCTTGGAGCTCATCCATTTCGTGTTGTTGACTAAAGTAAGACTTAGTGACTTTTTCAGTTTTGAATTGGATTCGTAACCTCTTATTTTCTTGGTATAGATCTTACAAATCACTATTAGCCATATCTCGTTCTTTTATGATTTTCTCTAATCTGTTCATTTGTATCTCTGCTTCATATTTTAGTTGTCTCACATTCTCACGAAGTCTTAAATTTTATCTTTTCATTTTTTTTTTCAGCTTCTAATTTTTTCTTCACAAGCTCAACTTCTGATAATTGAACTTTTTGTTGAAAGATTAGCTAATTGGTATGAGCTATCATCAGGAGAGAGTACTATGTCTCTAGGCTGCCTTGCTTTTAAATCTGGTAATCATGAGTGACTTTGTTGATGAGAGGCCCTAATCTCATTCTTCATGTCTTTTTTCATGTTTGGATTAACTGCTCTGAGGTTCTTGGTGAATTTAGTTTCCCGTAAATGAATTCCACTTGGGCTAA
This sequence comes from Durio zibethinus, assembly GCF_047325235.1. NCBI lineage: Eukaryota > Viridiplantae > Streptophyta > Magnoliopsida > Malvales > Malvaceae > Durio > Durio zibethinus. Next base: position 14,315,170 of record NC_143182.1, read on the forward strand.
GCCATAAGTGGCAAGAACAAATTGCTTTGCACCAAATTACCTAAGCACCATCAACGCAACGTAACTTACAATACCCCATAATCCTAACAATGGTATCCACGGCTCATTTCCTCCACGATACAACAAAGGCACTCGAGGCATCTAAGGTGCCATCCATTCAATTTCATAATCAGTAATCTTTCATAAGAAAATGACCCATTCTTCCTTAATTTTTAATATTGGCCATGAACTCTTGTAGAACTCTTCAATTGGTGCTTTGTTTTATAGATATGACTTTGAAAATACACTCTTTTCACATTTAAAATGACTTCTAATCCACAAATATAATAACGGTGCACATCTTATGAACCGTCCTTTTCCATTTCATCGACAGAGATTCAATGATCGAATAGTTTCTGCTAAGACCCTGGTGAAAGATTAATTGTTTGGGTTTGAATTTGCTCGAAAAAATCTACCACAGTTATCTCAATGTAACCCAAAGTCTTTGAAAAGATTACCATGCCATTCAATGATAAAGCAAACACAGCCATGCCTTTGTCATCATTTAAATGCTTCTAAATGAAGTTTCAGAGAAAGTCCCAATGAATGCCTAGATGTTCACCTTTAGGCTTTACAAAGGAATCAATGGTTTTCACTTTAACCTCCATAAGCTTGGCCAACTTTTTACGATAACCTAATTTTGGCTTTCGGGTGAATACTTTGTTTGGACACTGTAATTTTATCCTGAGCAAAATCGAATACTCTTCAATAGTTAGCATAAAATCTTTTTGATTAAAAATGAAGCATCTATAGGATGGATCCCAAAATTGTATAGCTGCCCTTATCAATTGCTCATTGATCACTACTGAAATGAGGGATACAATCTGCCTATACTTCTTACAAAAGCTTTCTTTTCTTTTTTCATTTAATTGTCTCTAGATAGCATCTAAATTTTTTAAATCATTCTGTGTGAGATCCAAATACACCTTCTTGGACAACTTTGACACATAACCGATAGGTAAGCAATCTGCATTACTTTGTTGGGCTTCTTTTGACCAAACATATGTTTCATTATATGGCTCACATGAGACACTGACTGAGGATAAGCAAATCTGAAGTTCTACGAGATCCATGAAAACTTTTTGGGGAGAAATATGTCCTAGAGAAAATATCTTGATGCAGAACTGTATGATATGATTTATGTAAAAAAAAGAAAAGAAAAACAAAATTGAATTAGTGTGAGGATGGGGTTTGAAAACAAAATTTTTTTTTTAAGATTTTTTGTTTTGTTTTGTATTACACACAACTTTTATTCTTAGGTATTTCCTACAAGAAAGTAGATGAGGTTGTACCTAACGTTGGTTTTCTAGGCTTATTACATGCTGAGTTTGGATTGACACGTGTCTAAAAGTTTTCAAATTGTTCTTCACTGTCATCTACGTTAGACTAGTAAGGGATCCCAATCCTTACCCATTAAGGCTACGAACAGAAAGGGTTCAATTTGAGTGAAAGTATTTCGCTTGCCATTACGGAGGTTATCACCTCACGAGGGCATAGGTGCTTTACTTCCTCCTATAAGGGATAGAGCTTGGGTATAGAGCTCATGCAGCATGTCATGTGTGTGCAAATGTATCCTAATTTATTGAGAGTAATATATACAAAAAAATAAAGTAAAAAATAAACATAGTAAAAGAAATGTGTGTGAACTTTTTTTGTTTTTGATTTGTTTTTTTTTTTTTTACTTTTTTTTTGTTAAAAATGAAAAATAAAAATCTAAGAAATCAATTAGGACTGTTTAAATCAAAAATTGAGAATAACACGTAGTTAATTTTGGCCTGACTCTTAAAAACAAATGGCTATCCTCAGTGGAGTCGTCAAGCTGTCGTAACGATTTTGTATCTGTCTCATGAATTTGAAAACGAAATAAAAAAATAACGGAGTCGCCACCAATATTGTTTTGGCTAGGTGCGATTGGTCACCTATTAAAACATATCATTTTAATGAAATCTTAAAATTAATTAAAATTTATTAAAAATATAATTTTAAGGTCTGCGCAATAGTCTGGGTTCAGGAGTCGATTACGTATGGGGAAGGATTAGCACCCCCACAGCGCCCGTTTAAACGGTATCAATTACTACATGTTATCCTTTGATTTTGATAAAAACAGTCTTATTTTCGATATTTGAAAATTAATTTTCTTGATTTTTTTATTTTTTATTTATTGTTTTTATATTCAAATATTATTTGAGAAAAATAAATTAGAACCTTTTTTATTGAAATAATTTCTAAAATGTTCCCGTACGTTGGTAACATTAGAAAAACTTTTTCTCACCTAGAGATTTCTTAGGCATCACTTTTCAAAATACTTTAGAATCTCATCTTTGGAGGTCTGAATTTACTTTTCGTAAAAAAATTATGTCATATATACAATGCAAATAATAACATGTTGATGCACACATTTTATTCTCATTTTCAAAAATTTTATTAATTTTTTTATTTTAAATTTTGAAAAAAAAAAGAATTTTTATTATATTGAAGATTTTCTATAAATATTTCAATACGTTGGTAATATTTAAAAAAAAAATCTTCTCACCTAGGGATTTCTTAAAGCATCTCTACTCAGAATACTTTTAAAATCTAATCATTAGATAAAATTTCCTTTTTTCCTTGTTTATATTACTTATTCTTAATTTGTTAATTAATTTTTATTTATTGTTAACAAAAAGAAAATTTTTATTGTATTAAAAATTTTTTATAAATACTCCATTACACTGGTAGTATTTTAAAAAAAAAATTTTCTCATCTAGAGATTTCATAGGCATCATTACTCGGAATACCTTTAAACTCATCATTGGATAAAATTTTCTTTTCTTATTTTTTTTATCAATTTTATATTACTAAATATTATAAAACAATAAAAATTTATTTTGGTAAATTTATACATTTTTACATGTATAAATTTAATAAAAATAATTAAATTAACAAAAATAATATTTAAAAAAATCTTTTAAAAAATTCAAAAAAATTTTTTTTTACCTGAACCGGACCGGTCAACGGTTCGGTCAACGCAGGTCTAGTTGGATCGACGGCTCGGTTCGGTCTAGCGATTTAGGGACAGTTCAGCCCGGTTTGGGTTGATTCAGATGAATCGATCAGGAGTCAAAAGGGGAAAGGGTCATCGGGTCGATTGCACGGATCCAGAGTCGGGTTGCGGGTCGACGTGCAGATTCTCAAGTCTCAAAACGATGACATTTTGGGCGTTATTGAAACAACGTCGTTTTGGGTTTAGTCTTCTATATAAAAGTAAAAAAAAAAATTTCATTCATTCTTTTCCTTTAGTAGAAAAAAATTTTCTTTTTTTTTTACTCAGCCAGAAAAAAATCGTCGACCAGCTGCTCTTCCGCCATTGTCGCCGTCGTTTGCCGATCACCGGTCACCATCACCAGTGGTCGAAAAATTTCACAATCTCCCAAAAGCTTCTTTTTTTTGTCCTCGTTCCAGATCCGGCCATATTTTCGCTAAAAACAGCCATGATAATCGTATATCGGGGCTCAAACTTTTAGGTTTTTTTTTTAAACTAAAACTGATTTTTTTTTGTAAGTAGCTTCTTCGGCGCTAGGTTCTCAGTTCCAAGGGACTGTTTCTGCCTTTTTTTTTTGTTTCTACAAAATGGCTTTGTTTTTTTTTACAGAAAGCTCTTTTTTTTTTTCAATTTTTTTCACCTTCTTTTTTCGATTCCCTCATTTTTTGCAAATTACAAACTCTATTTATAGAGCTTGCTGGGATTCAAATCTCAAATCTTCAGGGATTCGAGTCTCATTTTTTCAATTGGCATGATAAACTGACATTCACGCGTTGACTAGTGTCGACGACTGCTAGTGGTGATTTTGAATTTTAGAGAGAGTGATTTAATGCACTTATGCTTAGTCAACTTGAATCGAATAAAGAAGAAGAAAAAAGAAAAAAATTAAATAAATAATAATAATAATAATTTAAAAAAATGGTGTTTACAATATCATTAGACTTGAAGAATAAGTGGCGCTCGCCTTTCTTATCATCTCCTTCCCGACGACAAGAAGATGAAGTTATTTTCAGTGCCAACTTTCATATACACCTCACAACCCAAAACAATCTCTAATGGTTATTAACAATTCATTCTTGATTATTACTTCTTCCACGATTTTTTTTTTCTTTTTGTTTTGCTCATGATATATTCCTGATTTTGTCAAAGAAAAATTTATGGATGAGAAAATAGCTTGTAATTTTGTTCCAATATTTTATAAAAAATTACAGGAAGAATTTCTCCGTCCCAAAAGAAAAAGCAAATGAAATGAAGGTTAATGAACTAAGAATCCCATTTGTCAAGTCCCCAATTTACACAAAAGTCTTTCAATAATTGACTTGAGAGTAAATTTGAGAGACAATTCAGCCTTGAATGAATCTGTTATTTTGTTAAAAATAGTAGGAACTGGCAGTGCTGTAATTAATTGTATCTTTGTTTGAGTCCCACAATCCCCAATCAAAGAGATGATATATATATATACATATATATATTGACCAAGTCAACAATGTAGCAGTGAGAAGATTTTCCTTTTTAAAGCAGATTGGACCCTTTCAAATTCATCTTGCCTAGTGCAAATTAATAGTGGAATGAAGCTTATATCGCTTGATTTGTTTATCACCCATCTTGAAAGGAAATATTTGGAAGCCATTTTGACTCTAAAGAGATCCTGGTTTGGAACTCTGGGATCGAATTTGTGTGTATTTTCCAACTTGTTTCAGTGGAAAGTGCCCAACATTTTGACGTTTTCAAAAGGAACTTCTGTTGACTAGAGCATACTGCTTTACTGCCTAACCAAGCTTTCAGTGAACGAGGTTTCATTTTTCATCAATCTCACATGGTACGGTAGGTCTCTAACTGGGGGAATGGAATTTGCAATTTACTCAACAGGCATCCCAAGAAAGACAATTCCGAACAAATTCACAATTGAATTAAATTTAAAATTTAATTCAATTAATTTAAATTTAAATTTTAAAATATAACTATTCTCCAATCCTTAAATTACGATTTAAAAAAAAAAAATTATACTACATGCTCGAGCTTGATTCAATTAATAAAAGTGAGGGGAGATAAGTTTGGATAAAAATTTTAAATACAGATCTATAATATTCGTTATAAACAAAAAAAGAAATTTTCATATTTTTAAGTTGTGACTTTTTCGTATAAAAATAAAATAATTTATAATTTTATTATTTCAATTATTCTTCAAATAAATTGATCTATAACATGCAATATGCAAACATTAAAACATTAATTGTGAAAATACTTGGAACATTTTTATCCTATCAAGCCTCAATAATAATAATAATAATAATAATAAATTTAAAATTATGATTATTATTTTTGTTATTGACGGACCGAAAAGTTACAAAGTTGGTGAAAATCAGCAAGTCAATGAAATTCCTTTCCTATTCAAAGAGAATTGAAATTAGAAAAGTAATAAAGGGGCCAATGTTTATGGTCGGCTTTTGTTTTATTAAAAAACCGTAATTTAATAATAAAAATTATAAATATTAAAATTTGATCATAAATTGTAACTCATGTAATTATCATGCTAAATTTAATTGATATTAAAAGCCACAATTAACTCCGAAAATTAAGGCAAAAGATTTTCAACGACTTCAAATCTAAATAATTTAATTGATAAGTTTTCTTTTTTCTTTCTGGTTTTATCTGGGAAACACGTATCCCATTAAGTCCAATAAAATCAAAGCGCCCTTTTAAGCCTTCCACTTTTCACTCCGCATCGAATGATTTATAAGAAAGGAAGCCCGTCCTCGTCGGTGGAAAAAAATATCATAATGATTACGTTTTTTTTTTTTTTTCTTTTAAATGCTAAAGTAATCGTAATTCATCATTGTGTTTGTTTAAAATTACCGCTGTCGTTTTTTTTATTTTTTTATGTTTCAAAATTAGTGTATTTTTAAAATATTTAAAAGTCTTACTTTTTATGTTTTAAATTTATTGACATATATATTTATTTTAAACATTAAAAATTATAAAACATTAAATTTATAAAAAAAATTTTAAAATTGTAACATAATTTAATACATTAAAATCGAATTTTATCTTAATTTTCATATAATTAAAAGAAAGATATATAAAAAAGTTTTTACATTTCATCAATCTATGGTAAATTAATACTATAAAACTTGAGTTGATGACACAACACCAACTCAATTGGTGAATTTAAAAAAAAATTAAAACTTCAAATGTAATAACAAAAATTAAAATTAATCAGAATATATTGGTTTTTCACCTTCCTTAAAATTATGATTTAAAATACTTCTATTTAAATTGATAATTATTTTTATTTTTTTAATTTAAAATTGTATGTTCAATTATTTATATTTTGTTCTCTTTCATGTAAGATTGTAAATAAATCAAATCGAGTCAAACACTCACGTATTCAAGTTTGGTTCAATAAACTTTGATGAGCTCGAACATAAATGAACTTTTAATCAAACTTAAAATTCACTTCGTTTATGTTTATTGAGTTTTGAATCGAAGCTGAGTCTTGAGTCGAACACGAGCCTATAACGAGCTCCCTACTTATACCAGTGAGAACAAAAAAACTCACTTTTTTATTAACAAAAATGTTCAAATCCAATGTAAAAGAATTATGGCCAATTAAAGCCTATTATCAAGTAGGCCAACGGCCACCGGCTTTTCAAATTTTGTCATTTTTGCTTGGATAAGTGGTTGGCAAAGGTTATTTATAGATTTGCTCTTCCTCTTGATTGTTGTACCGATACGGGATAGGTGTTTAGGTAAGCTTTTCATTTTTTATTTTTCTACATTTAAACTTAGTTAAGCATTTATATTTACACATAAAAATTATTTCATAATAACGTTTTTCAAAAGTTAAAGAAAATTTTTATTCCATTCATGTATAATTTTTAACGATATAAATTTTATATGATAGTTTATAAAATGTTAAAAGATGTTAAAATTTAAAGTTGTCAACTTTTAAAAGTTTAGATGAATTAATATAATTAAACTTGTTTATAAATATTAAACGAATTTTTTTACAAATATTAAACGAATTTATTTACGAATATAAAAATCAAACACACTTTTATTCATGTTATATTTATTTAATATACAAATATAAAAATATTAATCAAGATTTTTTGTTAAGTTTAATAAATGAACCAAAAACGAATATTAACGAATAAAAATCAAACAAGTTCACAAAAAATTCATCAAAAACTCTATTAATTTATACCCTTAATTTTATATATTAGGTATGTAACATTTTTTAATATTTATTTAAATAATTAATTTATCATTGGATTCATAAAATAGGTGTGTCAAAAACTAGTATTAATTCATGTCGTCCTATTTGAAACACAGACATACAATAAAGTTACTAATAATACGTGTTGGTAATACTCACTTTTTCACACATGGCGAAGTTAATACATTGATTTGTTCAAAAATAAAATGTTAATACATTGGTAAAATTTAAAAATAATTGTGTGAATGTGATGTAATAGTAGAAAGCAAATCGATTAAATTCTTTTATTCGTTAGCTAGGGTAAATAATATATCGTAGCATGTAATTCTCGATCATATTAATTAATATTTACTCACTTGGTATTTATGTTTGTAAAGAAATTTTTTGATAAGAAAAAGAAACGTTTCAAATAAGCAAAATGGGAAAAACGGGATATGAAGAAAGTTGGTGGGTGAGAAAGGTGAAAAATACGGTGGTTGGAAACTCTAGAGAGAAATATCAAGAATTTTGCATAGAGATTCCAAGAGCAACAAAATCTACCGCATCATATTTAATAAAAATCATACTATTAATTTCAATAAATTATAATATAATATAAAAATAATTACTAATTAATTTATGTTAATTAATATAATTCGACAGATAATGATTTTGTAACTCCCTTATATAAATACAACAAAAAAGTAAACGAACCTATGAATCCTGCCTTCCATCCTCGGTTTTATTCAACTATTCTTCATGCAAACATGCACCTTGGCTGGTTGTTTAGGCTCACCTTTGCGTAACCTATCTGCAAGCTGCATTATCGCGGGTGTTGCTCATGACGCGTTGTTCAGGGAGAGCGAAGCAAGCTCTAGGACATGCACGTCAGCGCAGCATTATTGCAGGACGCACGTTTTGTGTATAGAAATATATCATTTATAATAATTATATATAATTAAGTAATTATAATTCAAAATTTTGTATAAAATTTATATTTATAACTAATGAATTTTTATTTAATTTTTATTATAATTAAAAATTAATAAAATTATAATAAAAAATTTATTTGATACATTGATAATAGAATTTTTTTAACATCATAAATAAGGTTTAGATGATAATATATGTTTTACTTTTTTTTAAAATTAATTTTTTTAAATATATAAAAAATATATATCATTATCTTAATCTCATTTCTAGAGTTTAAAAATTTTACTGTTAATATATTTGATAATTTTTTATAAAAAAGTATAGGTTAAATATGAATAACGCCACCCCCATAGAGAGCGTTACTCAAGGGCATGCATTCTAGTGAGAGCATTACTCAAATAGTTGCACTAGCAAAAAATTAGCATATGCAATGTCCAACATTAAATCTAATATTTCTGGCTTATCATCCATTTCTATATTATAGATTAAAGTATGAGAGATGTGTACAACTTCTATGAAAAATAAATTTCTTCTTATTGTTTCATTTTTTACTTCTGTACTTTTGTTACATATATAAATCATTTTATTGCAATTTGTAATTATGAATTATATATTTTTTAATTCCATTTGCTAATTAAATATGATATAAACATATTATTGAAAAAGAAACTAAAGAAAGGAAGACAGAAAAAAAAATGTCAATTATGACCTACACAATGCCAGCTTTTGCGCGATTTGTATGTACATAGCTGGATTTCTTCAAATTTAATAAATTCAATTCATTTTAAATTTGTAGCACATGTATTCATATTTTAAATTATACTTCCTTAGATGTAATAATTTTATCAAATAAAAAGCACCTAATTTTATTTATTTATTTGGATCTTTCAATTAAATTAATAATTCCCATTAGAAAATAAAAAAGTTCCTTGTTTGGATGGATAAAAATAAAACATTTCTATATTAAAAAAATCACTGAAAATGAACTATTTTCACTTTCATTTTATATGCTTGTTTTTTTTTCTTTTCCAGTGATTAATATGTAATGTGTTCATTTGAGGTATATATTCATGTGAAATTAAAATATAAAGTGGTTGATGATGTAAAAATTATATAAAATATATATAAAAAGTAAAAAAAAAGTTTTCTATAAGGTAAGTTAAATGATTTCATAATATAAATTTGTATCATATAAAATATTAATAATTTATATATTTATATCGTATTTTATATAAAAATCGTATATTATAATTAATATTAATATGAAAATATAAAATATATATTTTTAAATTTTGATAAATTTATTTATAATTTTTATTAAAATTTTAAATTATATTATTTTTATATTATATTATCATATTAAATTTGAAATTATTACAACTAAAATTAAGTGAAGGAAAAAACCAAAATTTTTTGGGGTTTCAAATCGACAAAAACTCGAGTCTTTAGCTTAAAACTTGGGCCTTTTGCCCCTTTGAAAAAGTCCTCGTTCCCTGCGAAACTCTTACACGTTTCTCCTCTCTCTTCCTTCACTCGTGCCGCCTCACTCGTTTCTCACATGCCTCCTCACTTTCCCTCCATATATATTCCCATACGAACTCTACCTTTCAATCAATCCCCGATAAAAACTCTCTTTTTCGCAGCAATGGTTGAGCCTGCAACAGCAACCCAGGCTGCAGCACCGGCAGTACCTCAGCTGAAAGATGAGCTTGACATTGTTATTCCAACTATAAGAAACTTGGACTTTCTTGAGATGTGGAGGCCATTTTTTAAGCCCTACCATCTTATCATTGTTCAAGATGGTGATCCTTCGAAGACCATCAAGGTCCCTGATGGCTTTGACTATGAGCTTTACAACAGGAATGATATTAACAGGATTCTGGGTCCTAAGGCTTCTTGCATTTCCTTCAAGGACTCTGCCTGCCGCTGCTTTGGTTACCTGGTGTCCAAGAAGAAGTATATTTTTACTATTGATGATGACTGCTTTGTAAGTTCTTTTTTATTTGTATCTTATTTGCGAGGTTTTAGAATCTGGAATTTTGTTCTTTTGGTCAAATTTTGGATCTTTACATTGTTTTGTTTGGAAATTTGGATGCTTTTATTTTTCTTGATTTGATTTTTTATAATATTTTAGTATCTGGATTTTTGTTGTTTTGGTCAAAAGTTGAATCTTTTCATTATTTTGATTTGAGATTTGGATGCTTTGGTAGTTTGGTTGATCTAATTTGCTATGAATATGTTTCTTTTAAATCTCTTCCCCCCAACTTATGTTTGGCATAATTTTAGCAAATTTTGGATAAAAAAAACGAGAAATCTAATAATGTATGTTTCAGATTTACTTTGAAAGCCTTTCACATCATGTAATCATTTGAATTTCTGAAAGTAATTTGTGTTTACTTTTATCAAATACTAAATTTATACAGCAATCAATTCATATTTCCTAATCGCCTCAAGATTCTGAACTTGAGTTCTAAATGGACGGTCATGCTTGCCAGATCTTCATAATTTGAATTAATTTAAGCATTTTTTTCTTATTATTATAGCGTGATGTCGCATTACGGAAAGTCTGTTTTCATTTGCTTCTTACCATTTGCCTCACGCCTCATGGTTTGCATTTGATTATAGAATTTCAAATTCTTTTCACATGGAATTCCCTTCTAGCAGCTTTTCCATCCTGTATCAAGGAAATATATGTTTCTCATTGTTAAATAATTGGTTGCCTTGTGATCTACAGCTGTGAGATTCTAAAATCTTGCATGATTGTCTCTGTTTGTGTTATTATATGTTCCTGCTAAATAATGAATCAGCAATATCAAGATCTGAACAGTGGACTTATGTTCTGTGCGGTGATTATGCGAGTAATTGTTTTTGTACCTCATTAATTAATTATAACTATAATGATTTAAAATGATTAGGACTTGGGTGTCTCTTTCAGAATATAAGTAAATTAACATCCCTACCAAACTATGGTATCTTGTTGATGATTAGGTTGCTAAGGACCCATCTGGCAAAGCAATCAATGCACTTGAGCAGCACATCAAGAACCTGCTATCACCATCCACTCCCTTCTTCTTCAACACCTTGTATGACCCATTTAGAGAGGGTGCAGATTTTGTCCGTGGATACCCATTCAGTCTTCGTGAGGGTGTCCCAACAGCTGTTTCTCATGGCCTGTGGCTGAACATCCCAGATTATGATGCACCGACCCAACTTGTGAAGCCTCTTGAGAGGAATACCAGGTATGATCTCCTTTTTTTTTCAAATTTTAATGAAGGAAAACATATTTATTCCTTTCCACATATATTTCTTCCTGTCATTAATGATTAATTAATAATTTTCATGATAAATCAGGTTTGTGGATGCTGTTCTGACAATTCCAAAGGGCACCTTGTTCCCCATGTGTGGTATGAATTTGGCTTTCGACCGTGAGCTGATTGGCCCCGCCATGTACTTTGGACTCATGGGTGACGGTCAGCCAATTGGACGCTACGACGATATGTGGGCTGGCTGGTGCACCAAGGTACATTGGAGTTATTTGCGTGAATCACATTTTTGCTTTCTGTCTACACTTCTTCAATCAGAAGGAGGGATGCCATACAGAAATTTTATAGACTAATCTCCATTGCCTGCTTGATGATTGTTTAGGTGATATGTGACCATTTGGGATTGGGAGTCAAAACGGGTCTACCTTACATTTTTCACAGCAAAGCAAGCAACCCGTTTGTCAACCTAAGGAAGGAGTACAAGGGTATCTTCTGGCAGGAAGAGATCATCCCATTCTTCCAACAAGCTGTCCTTCCAAAAGACTGCACCACTGTTCAAAAGTGCTATATTGAACTGGCCAAGCAGGTCAAGGACAAGCTTAGTAAAGTTGATCCCTACTTTGACAAGCTGGCTGAGGCCATGGTCACATGGATTGAAGCCTGGGATGAGCTCAACCCAACTGGAGCTTCTGTCCCTAATGGCAAAACAGCTTAGAAAATTTTCAACACATGAAGATGCCATGGTCACATATATTGAAAGCTTGGAATGTGCTTAACACAGCTGGAGCTCCTAGGCTTAATGGCAAAGCAAAGTAGAAAAACTCCATTAGCCACAGGGGCCATTATTTCCCTACAGTTAATGAATTAATAGTTTTCTTTTCTTGTATTGTACCTTTATTTATTTGTCTTCTTCCTCACTAGATTTTGGCGGGATGTAAGGTAATTTATTAACTTTACGTTATGAAGTTACAACAATAAAATGCATTAGTTGATTTAGCATTACTTCCAGTTTGTAATAAAATGCATTCCTTTTTTTGGAATTTGGAATGGGAAAAAGCCCAAATTTAAGCTCAAGTTGTGGTTCACTGTCCTCGTGGGAAATCTCCTATAGAGATCCCTTAGTATCTTCAAAAATTTTTGCAAATTGTGTGGTCTGGTTCATGCATGTTTTCTCTGCTAAGAATCAGCTGTCATTGCAGCTTGATGTTGGCTTTCGCTTAGCCTTGAAAGGCTAACAAACATGTCATGGATCCTATGCGAATGGAGGGATAAGAGTTGCCAACTGAAATACTTTTGCTCTGCTAGAAAAAGTTTCCCCTCCTTGAGAATAAACCTCAAGAGGAGATATTTAGATTGAAGCAAATACAAGTAAATGGGCATTCTATCATTCTTTTCTCCATGGTTGGTTGGTCCGGTTTGAGCAGTAAAGGGTTGAATTGCAAACCTACAAAAATCTTTACCTCTCGTTTTAAGTACCTGACCACTTTGCCAAAAGGTAATGTCAAACAAATATGAATCATTTAAGGCTTTGCTTAATGATTAGCTTAACCACTGAATTAGTTACTATTCAATCTTTAACTCTGAACCTGGAGTTTAGCTCAGTTAATTCATACGGTCACTTTTAAGAAGTGCATTCAGTAGGTCTAGAGTTTATATCCCAATACCTGTAACCCTTTTCTATACCCCTAAGCTACGGGTTCTTATATATAAAAAAAATCCTTAACCTTTTGTATCTTTCAGACCAAGCAAAGTCTAAATGTCAGATATATATGAACTAATGCAATTCCTCAATAGTATGTTGGAGGTGAAAGCATCATGGATAAACTAAGTGAAAGGGAGAACAAGCTAGAATCCTAACCAGAAATGACATTCTTTTCCTTGAATATCCATTGTCATGGTCGTTCAATTCTTCTCCAATGGATTGTCCGTGTCAGCATATAGCATTTTATTTCCATCCCAATACAATAGCCTGTTCCTGCACCCCATGATTTTGAGTCGATACCAGCAGAAATTTTTGTACTAGTAGCTTTATTTGGAATAGAATTCAATGTTGAAAAAAACTTTGAGTAGAATTCTTCCTTCCCTCAGAACTCTGTTTGGTGATTCCACATGAACCTGAATATTATCCGTATTTAGTAAAAATAAGTGATTTTATTCTAGGAATGAAGGGATAAAGAGAAGTGTAAAGAACTTAATTGCGAATTTCTTGCCTAGCTAGATACATCTTACGTCCAGTGCAACGCACTGTGCGGTTACCAATCCTCTTATGAAGTTCCAAGCTATCGATGATCAGCAGGTTGACACTACATGTCGAACACATGATTGGAACGAAATATATATCTTACTGATTCTCGAAGCTAAAGTTATAGAGAAGGTGAAAAAGGGTTTCTTCATGAATTTGGTTGACCGTGTCCAACTAATATATATCTTACGGATTCTTGAAGATGATCCGCTTTCCCTCAAGCCATTTATCCTGAAAATTGGATTAAAAATAGTAGTTTGGCCACGGGATTGCCTACTGCCTACTAAAACATCAGTGTTCCAATGCACTACAATGAGAAACATTTGTAATTTTCTTAAAGTTTTCAATTATAGTATTTATTTCCAGTCATAACTCATAAGCTTACGTTTTTTTTTTTTGTACAAAAGTGATGCAGCCTGAGGATAAGGGAAGCAGTTGCAGTGCTAAGATTTGAAACTCAAACATGTTGAGTGCTATTTCATAAGGGTGGTATGAACTAACTAAGGTATACTTTTCAAGTTCAAAGAAAAACAACTTCACATTTGATTATTTTCTTTCCTTCAAATTACATTATACTAGTTGCAAATTAGATTGAATCACAACTAGTTCTGTAAAGAAGTTGAATCTTCAATATATGCAGAAATGTTATCAGCTCTACATTTCCATCAAAGTAAATTTGTGTAATATACTTCTAATAAATTTCTGACAACTTCCATATATATATATATATATATATATATATAAAAGTTCAATAACATTAAACAATGAGTTTCTTTATAATTACCAAAAAAAAAAAACAGTTCACTAAAAAAATTGAAAAAAAAAACCATAAAAAGATCATCAAGAACAGTTCAAGTACCAGTAAAGAGGAAAAAAGACCTTTCTATATATCATTCTTGATTTGCAAAGTAAAGAGTGATTCATTGAAACTCACAAGTGAAGGTGTCAAATTGGAATGAGCATGTTATCCCCGAAACATGGCATTCATGAAAGAATATTAATTAGGCAAAGAAATGGAGAAAGAGTTCTTACCTCGAAAATGTAGTGTTACATGGACACAATGTGGGTAGTACATCTATGGCAGACACAGAAAGGAGCTTCTGGAGTTATATCAAACTTTTTTATGACATTTGAGGATCCCTCCATTGCAAGTAATTGCAGCCTTGGTTGATGAAAGATCTTTCAGAAATGAATTCAAGATGATCTTGTAACTGCATTCAGGAAACAATAGGAGTTCAATTACAATGTTGAATATAGTATAAGGCTGAAGATGGATAAAATCCTGAGATTTTAACTTCATGCAACTGCAAAAATAACCTCCGACCTTGAGTCAGTAGTCAAACCAATTTACACTATGTTTTCATTTATTTTCACTGTTTGAAGCTTTTAGCTGTGTTTTAACGGGAAGTCCCTTTCAGTCTGGCAGTTATAACTGAAAACTGAACCTATCATATTCTCTATAAAAAACCCATTTCCATTTATTTTCTCCCTTCCTCCCTCACTTTTTCTCTGCCAAGAATCTCCCTCTGTTAAACCCCATTTTAGACGTTCATAACTGGTATAAACTCTCAATCAATGACCTTAAATTTTTTTCTCTTTTTATCTATTTCCATATTCCTCAACATTATAATCTTACTTTGACTGTTTCATTTTTGTATGGCAATTGTTTCAAAGTGCTAGTTCATTTTCCTAAAGGTCTTTCATCAACCAAGATTGCAATGGATCAGGAGCCTGCTGCAAACCAACCCATTAGATTTGTTCAAACTCCCAACACTAGTTTCTACATGTGCCGTAGCCTTACTTGCAGAAACCATGTCCTGTCCTCAGAAAACCGCCTTTACAAGGTAACAATTCTTTGCAAAATCTTAAAGAACTTCCTGGAAACCATGGTTGTGCTTCACCGAGATATCAAGAATCTGTTTTTATCACCAATACTTCGACAGTTATTTGTATTCTTTTATGTCAAGAATTATAGGAAGGAAGCTTAGTGGATCAACTTCTTGAATTGTTACTGCTTTTCTTTTGAGGGCTTAATTGTATGTGCTTGCAAGAATACTTAAAAAAAAAAAAATACTCGGCAAATCTTTCTCACTGCGTATTTTCAATCAATTTTCAGGACCTAGAGTTGAATGCAATCATCTGCCAAAATCCGTAAGATACATCTAATTGGATTGACTCAAACTACGTTTCATTTGTTGCTTAATGGGGCTGAATTTCTCTAGATGATATTCCCAGCATTATGTAATTAAGTTAATGTGATTATAATTTGATCATGTGTGTTTGATATATAGTGTCAATGTGCTGGCCGATGATGTAGAATCTTTTCGGCTTCTCCATCGTCATCCGGTGGTGGATGTGTATTGCAATGAATGCCGCAGCAACCTTGGCCAGAAATTTGTAAATTTTTGTGCACTGAATTTATCACTCTTGGTTTTGTTTAGGGATTGATTACTAAACTGTATATCCATGTCCTTTATCCGTTGAATAATATTAACATATTTTTTGTCTTACACTTGAAATTTTCAGGTTATGGTTGCATTACCAACCCGAGTCGTCCAGGAAGGAAGGTTTATATTCTATCTGTAAGTTTCATTTTTTGTCCAAAACCCCAAATAAAGCTACTACAATGAAAAAAGACGGTTTGATTTTGTTTGAAAATGGTGCGTCCAGGAATCGGATGCTGTGTTGGAATGGGAACCAGGTGGTTTATGCTGACACAAATCAGCCCGTTGAGGACAACTGATTCCCAGGAAAGGAAATCTACAGAAGAATTAGTCAAAGTTCACCCAAAACATGCAATTTCTGGAAAGAAAGGAACTGTTGCTGGTTTTGTTTTTGATTTTTAGATCAGTGATTTTTAGGATTCTCTGAGTAATCAGTACTCTAAATGTGAGTTTACTAGTTGAATTGCTGATATAGTAGTTAAACCAAGGATATTATTAGATCTTATGCTACAGACTATAACCAACTATTTTGTGCAGGAACAATAATTCATGCAAGCTTCTTGATGTGCTCGGGAACTCAATTGACATTTCTTTGGTAAAAATTGCCATTTTATGTGTATTAATCATCAAATGATTCATTGTCTTTAGTAGAATGTATGTATTTTGTATGTAGCATGGGACTGAAAATGCACATGAAACTATGTTTGATACCAATTGCATGACTTTTTATTTACTTCATACTCTTGGCGAACCGACCAGAAAGGCTAATTCATCAACTCCAAACTAGAGGACTTTTTACTTTAGTGCAGAAGTTTAGCTTGGTTTTGTCTTGTGCAAAATTTAGAAAGACATAATCCGCACTTGCCAAGGATTGAGCCTGGTCATCTGCGTGCAGGCACGTGGAAATACTTAACACTATGCTTCATCGAACTGGGTCATCAAAGTGATAGATGGAAATTCTTACCACTATACTACAATTTTTCCTTATAAAAAGCTATGATCTTTCAAAATTCTACTAGATTTAGAATGCAAATGTGAAAGGTGTAACGGATAAATCAACACTTTGACAGATCATGTGATAAAAAAAAAAAGACTGCCAAAGAGTGGAACAAGTTAGCAACACAATAAACTATATTAAGATCAAATAAATAGTATCCTACATCTGATTTCCAGGACCACAAAACTGCAATTAATTGCTTCAAGATTTGAATAGTTTTCAAACAGAAATTGCATTTTGCAAAATTGATTATGGTTGCACTACCATGAATTCCAACCTCAAACCATGACATATTTTAGGTAATGAGGCAGTAAAATAATATTTATGCCAGCTTGGCTTGACTTACCTAATCTATGATTCTGCAGTACCATCCTCCATCTTTTCAGTCCTTTGGCGTTTGGCATCACGCTCACTATCTTCATGGCTGAGACATCCATTTACTGCTTCTTCACCCAAAAGAGAAATGTGCTTACTGGTGATTTGGCGACCTGCCCTAAGCTTTGGCCCCCAGTGCCTTTCAGGATTTGGAAGGAAGCGAGCAACCTTCTTAGCTTGTGCCTTGCTCAGGGATGCAACAGCTCGAGCAAAATTTGCCTGCCAAAAAGAAGTGGGGGTTGTGGGGTGTTAAATGAACTTTCCCACCTTTAATCTCAACTTGTATACAAGCATGTTTATTTTGGAGAATGCATCTATTCACATATGGAACATGAAACAAGGACACAGAGGATTGGGGATACGGGGGAATCAGTATGCAACTAAAGAAAGTAGCATGGAAAACATACATGAAGAACTGGTTCTTTGGCAAGAATCACACTCCCCGGCTGATCAGCTGGTTGAGCTTTAACTGGATGAATTTTAACCTATAGAGAAGACAAAAACTTATGAAACCATTTCATCACACGTCTCTTAACCAAATTAGTGCATGGGATGTTGAGGAATTTGGTCTAATCAAAGTTTACTTGTTTGAACTTTCTTCAGTGTGCACACCCCCATAAAATTAAGGAAATAGAGAAAAAACAGAAAAAAGCCCTTACCCAGCAGCGCATTATGTCCCAAATGACATCCATGGGAGCATCTGATTTTAGTCCCAATGGATTCACATGAGTTCCTGAAATTCGATATCCTGCATTGATCACAGCAGAGCGGAAAATAATTGCGGATGGGGAAGTGCATTTCAGCGTAGCACAGAGGTTGTGCAAACTCAAAAAGAGAGGAACATCAGGCAATTCCTACAAAAAAATCCAGGTAAAGAAAATAGAAAATCTCTAAAAATAGTAGAACTCTGTACTTTTAATAGGTTTAGACATATATATTCCATGAAAGTTCACCATCTGATAGTTACAAACAATTTACATAACCATCGTATATCTAATGGCATGTTTCTCTGAAAGATTTTAGCTTACACTTTCACATTGGAAATATTTGAGTCAAGATGCAATTGTATTGAGTCTTGGTTTTATATTTTATTATTGTCATAGAAAATGGGATGGCTCACAGTTATTGAAATAAAACCTGACGGGAACTATGTTCTAAGGTTCAAAAGATGAACACCCAAAAAAAAGTATTTAAGGAAAAAATGCATACCTCTGAAATTGTAGTCAATACCGCAAAGATGCGATCATAGGCAGGATAATGATCCTTCATTGATTTTACATCAGCTAGTATGTTAGTTACCCAATCTTGATCATGGATGGGGGCAGACCATATAGGCCCACCCATGTTAAATTTCTTCCCACAATCACTACACTCTTGAGGGACAACAGGAGCAAAGCCCGGGAGATACCTCACACTGGTATTCTGGAAATAGGAAGGAGGATGCAAGATCAAAATATTGTCCAATTCAAAATTAAGCTACATCAAGAATAATGGTTTTTGATGCATAAAACACAGATGTTACTGAAAAAATTACATAATAAACCCTTTGGTCCATCTTTAAAATGTCATTATGCTCGTCGTATAATAAAATAACTTTGATACATTTCTTTTAATTATGTCTAAACCTTGAAATTATACTCCATATAAGAAAAAGTAAGAATAAGCTTCCATTAATTCAGACGGAAAAGGCACCAAATATCTTTATCTAAAATAAATTAACTTTACTGGTCCATTATTAACATGCACAAAGTTGCATCATTTGTCAAAGCTCCAACCACAAGAAAATATTGGAAACAGGCATCCAGGGAAAAGGATAAATTAGCATATGAGAGTATAAATAAAGAAAATCTGATGCAACTACATCAGATCACCATCAGTGAACATGATAATCATATAAAAGGTTATGAACAACAGCCAAAAACACAGCCACAAACAAAACTGTGAGCAGTCTGCTGACAGAAGTCAGATGAAAAATTCTAAAATCATCCAAACTCTATAAAATCTCCTAGTGGCATGAACATGTCACCAATAGCAACACTAACCAATTGCATGCCCAGATATTGGAATGTTCTCTTAAGGAGTTCAGATGTGCACCTAAATTATGACTCCACTATGTGGAAACACAAAAGGTGTAAGCCATGTGCATGTTAAAAACAAATTAGAAACACCAATGGCATTATAAATCAGAAAGCACACCTTAGAAACAGTTCTCCCAATAGGCTGTAGATGAAAAGAATCACAACCAGTGCATTGATAGACATAAGAGAGCTTAAGGGGAGTATTCTTCATCGCACTTGCTGAACTGCATCGAATCAATAGCCCTTCCGTCATCATTATGTGAGAGTAACATTTACTTTAATAAACTAAATTAAAACAATAGGCCACCTACGAGTATACACGAACAAAAACACGGACATAAAAGTCCATCTGGACAGATAGCACAGGAACAATATAACGTTTGTACCGGTTTGCATGACTCTGTATTCAAGAAAGAAGAAATAACAATTATGCCAGATACGAAGATTGTTATTAGAATTCAATTCTAAAAGAAAGCTTTCTGCAAGAAAGTATATTGTTTAAAAGAATGCATTTCTAAGACAAGGTGATACAGTTGCAGTTATCTTTTAAAATATCCTTTATAAATTAGAAGTTATGCAAGTGAAAGAATAAAAGATCCTAGATCCCACATTCCTTTTGCAACAGAGCAAGATTTGCATTTGCATACACTATCTAATCTGTTTCGAATGCTAAAAGAACATGCTTTCTGAAGGACATGAAACTACCTCAATGCACGCTAAGAGGATCCTCAATGCCATTTCGTGGCAATATTTCCCTCTCAATGGGTATGATCCATATCTGTTTCCACAAGCAGTTAAAGATGAGCTAAAATATTCAAAATCATAGTTCAAATGAAGGTCAAGGTACTACAATCTTACTTGGAATAGCAAACCTCCCCATTACCCCCACACAGGACTGCCATATCAGTTGCAGTGCACATCAGCATGCCACCATCAACAACAGATTGAACTGCAGAGTCCAGGAACACAGAAGGTGAACCATAAGGATCAAGATCAACCTGAAACACAAATTTAGCAATAAGGAGCATAAGCATGGCTCCCTTGAATAGTGCCACCAAGAAACAATAAATGTTGCCCATTAATCATGATATTTGGATAACAAATGACAGAAATGACCTACAAATTCCCAAATGATTAATAAACTTTTCTTTTACTAAGTATAAAGTGGTTTTGACATAAAATGAATGCATAATAAGAACTATTTCCATAGAAAATGGAAATGTTCTACAATGTTTGATTTAAAGCATTAACTGGATATGCATATCAGTGAAATTCCCTTGCAGCAAAACAGTTAATTTAAAGTATCTAATAGCAGATGTCATACCACATCAAATTCTTTTGGGTGGGTAAGCATGTATACACGAGCATCAGCAAGATGTGATTCCACTTTTGAAAATGCTACAGAACCATTGAACTTTATGTTTCTCTGGCAAGCTTCAACTGCCCCTGCAAGTAGAACACAGTATTGGTAAATATAAGCAGCGAGTAAACTATATAGGTAAAATATGTTTGTATCTAGTAATATAAAGCATGAATATGCATAAGAACCAGAAAGGTAAAAACTACAGGTCCTCCCTTGATCCAAAATGATCCTTCAATTAACATAAATATACATCCAGAACATCGGTACATCTATAGTACCTTTATCATTGTCTAAAGCAACAACTTGACCAATCCCTTCTACTTCCCGAGCATATCTCAGAGCCCTTAACCCAGATGCTGACAAGGCCTATAAATCACCAGAAAAGGAACTCAGAAAATGACATGACCTGCATTGGGGGAAAAAGCATATAAATTTATATAGGAAACAGAAGATTGTGGAAAAACCTCTAGAACTCTTGGTGGTTTGAGCTTCCCTCGAACTTTTCCCCCTGTCTTAACTGGTTCTTCTGAAGTAGTACATGGTTCTTCTTGAGATTTCTCTTCAGGCCCTTCACAATCTTCATTTGATTTTTCATAATTCATACCAGAGTCATTAGGTTTATCTTCTAATTCAGATATAGAACCACTCTTCTCAGGCACCTTTGGTGCTGATTTGTTTCTTTTAGACAACAATGCCTCGTGTTCCTGCTTCCGTCTTGAAATCAATGTCCTCAGGACGGCAATGGACATGTCTCTGTTGTTAACCTGATTATATTATAGTAAACAGTTAGGATCCTCAACTAGTGAATAAGAACAAGCAAACAACTAACTCTACAATTTATACTGCAGAGTAAACAATATACCACTCAAAGCTTAAAAAAAAAGAGTATACATGTTTTCAGTGAAAGCAGTACATAGAGAAAATTTTCAGTTCCTTTCTTTTCCCACCCATTCTCAGCAGCCAATCACTGCGCCATTAGTTCACACTACCGGCCAAAGAGTTAACATTTGCCAAACAAAGCTTAATTTAGAAGACCCCCCGAGCAGAGTCTTTCCAACAATAAATCATAAAAAATATAAAACGTTTTAATCAAAAAAAAAATCTTCCAATTAACTAAAACATAAAAAATCTAACCACAAAAGCCATGAATTCATTCAAATTGTCACTGCCCATCAGTTCAACCAATTTTTCATACAAAAGCCATAATTAGTTTCTCTTAAAACAGACAACTCATCACAATAAAGATAACTTTTTAATAAACCAAAAGCTACCCATCAACTAAAAAGAAAAAAGCCATATAATTCCAACAATGAATTCAATAAAAAAAAAAAAAAAAAAACAAAACAAAAAAAAAGAAGCAAACTTCAAACCTGGGTTTTGTTGTAAAAGACTTCATTTTTAGCATGCATAAGAATCTCAGCTTCTCCTTCCTTGATGATAGTGTAATCATTGAGATCCATTGAAATTATTTCTCCTTTTACATGCAGTAACAGATTATGGGCTCCTTTAACTTTTGCCTTCTCTTTTTGTTTTTGCTTTTGTTTTGGTAGTTTCTTTTCTTCTTCGGGTGGTTTTGAAGAGAAAATTTGAGGTAGTTTTTTTACTTTGGTTTGTAACTTCTGTTTGCGTTTGAAATTTGTTTTATTGCTTGGAGTTTGTGTGCGCAGTAAGAGTCCCGTTTATAGATGTACGCTTTGAATATTGAAACCGGAAACCCTGTTTTATTTTTTATCTATATTTTTAAATTAATCTGGTGATTTTTTAAGGTTTTTCTTAAACCCGAACTTGCTAGTGCACGTTAGAATTCCTTGGTAGTTCTCTGCTAACATGAGCCATTTGTCTTTTCCAAAAAAATAAAATAAAAATTCATTATTTTTCTGTCTCAGCTCCAACTAATAGTATTTTTTTCCCATTATCTCCTTTTAAAGGAAAAAAATAAGAAATTTTATTTTTTTATGAAAAAAGAAATATATTTATTTTATCAATTAAACAAACCATTTTTGAAAAAAAAAATTAACATATTTATTTGAAATATATAATAAAAAGTGTTTCCACAACATTATCATCTATTTAATTTCATTTAAACCAAATTTTTTTTATAAAAAAGATCGTATCTTAAAAATAAGATTATTGATTATCACATAATTTAATAATATCCAAAAAAAAAAAATTTAATTTCAGCTACCTTAACTTTGACTTAAATTTCCCTTTTCCACTTTCTTCCCAAAAATGAGTTTTTATTTTTTTCATTTTGAAATGGTTATTCATGTGACCTATATGGTTATTACAAAAAGTGAGAAAATTGTCTTTATCAAAGGTTTTGGAGACACTAATTAGGAGGCGAACATGCACTTCCTAAATTAGAATCCTAATCATCAAATCTATCCAAAGATTTGATGAAATAGTATATCAGAAAGTGGAGGAATATTTGTTTATATAGAAAAACTTTTTAAAATAAAAAACTTTCTTAATTTCTGAAATTTATATGATCATTGCTCGTTACATTGTTTAGTATGAATTTTTTTTTTTTTATATTCTGAATCAAAAAGTTAAAAATTTATAATAAATTTTGCTCACAATAGATATTATAATTTAAACATAAAAAAATATAAGTATTAAAATTTAAATTTCAAATTTGCTAAATATTAAATCTTAAACTTCGATTTTTTTTTATCTAAAATTCTTTAATCTTAAATCACAAAACAAATATATTATTTTTCTTTTGAATAGCTTATTTCTTTTGAATTTGAAAATTAGGTAACTATAAAATCACAAAAACATTTTTCTTAATTCTAGAAAAATGATACTGATTAAATTTGTAGAAGAGAAAAGCTTAAAAGAAAGAGCGGAAGGAAGAGAATTGAGAGAGAACATGACAACTCATTGCCAGCATATTGACCTCATTTTGTACCCTTAATTGACTCACACGAATACCAAAATAACTAAATCATCATTACCAGGCTAATTATTAACATAAGTGGAATATAAATTGGACTAGCGGCTGATGGCCTAAAACATAAAAATAAAATGCTAATTCGATTAAGGCACATAACAATACTCGCCTAATCAAGCAAATCCTTGTCCTCAACGATTAAAGCTGGGATAATTTTGATCAAACTCATAGAGGACTTCCCATGTTGCATCTCTCAAAAGGAATTGGTCCATTGTATCACTACTTCAATTACAGCTCGATTTCCTTTTTTCCCAAGCCTTCTGCCTATGATTTTCAAAGGTTCTTTGGCTATAGTTCCATCATCCCCAATAACAGGTAGTTGATGCTAAGTAAGTTGTTTACCAACTCGTTTATTAAATTAAAAGACATAAAATGTGGAGTGCACCTTAGAACCTAAAGAAAATGTAATTTATAAGCTAGCCAACTTGCCAACTTTCTCCAAAAAGAGGTAAGGTCCAAATATCTGGCTGACAGTTTGAGGCAACTTCTCTAGACAACAAATCCTTGTATATATGGTTGAAGCTTCAAATAGACCTAACCTCCCACCTTAAAAGATCTAGCACTTCTTCTTTTATCTTGTAATGGTAGCTTCCGTGGCATTTAAGCTCCTATCCATTGATTCCACTAATGAGTCACCAATTAAGTAAGGAAGATGAACTTGTGGTGGTTGACCATATACAAATTCATAAGGAGTTGTGTGAATAGTAGCGTGATAGATAGTGTGTACAACCACTCAGCCAGTGCTAGCCAATGACTCCATTCTCTAGGCCTTTTTCACTAGACATGCATCTTAGATAGGATTCCAAGCATCTATTGACCATTTCAGTCTGGCCATCGAATTGGGGATGATTGGCAAGGGATATTTTTAAAGAAGTGCCTTGCCTCTTGAAAAGTTCTTGCTAGAATTGATTCATGAAGATTCGATCCCTATCAAACACAATACTATTAGGCATGCCATGCAACTTTTAGACTTGATCCATGAAGATTTTAGCTATGTACAAGGTAGAAAAAAGATGTGCCAAAGAAATGAAATGAGCATATTTACTCTGTCTATCAACAACAACCATTATAGTATTCTTACCTCTAGATTTAGGCAACTCTTCTATAAATTCATAGAGATGTCCTGCCAAATCCTTTTTGGTATTGGTAAAGGTTGTAATAATCTTGATGTAGTTGCAATGTCATATTTGTTTTGTTGGCAAACAATGCACTCCTTCACCATTTTCCCTACCTCTTTTTTTAACCCCTTCTAATATAATACCCTAGAAATTCTACTCATAGTGGATTGAACTCCAAAATGGCCACCTATAGGGCTTCCATGGAAATAGTGCGGCAACTTTTGCCTTAACTTTAGGACATTTCCCACTACAAGCTTCCCTTTTCTTCTTAACAGTCCACCAAACCAAGTAAATTTGGCAAGAGTTGTTGCAACAGATTGCAAATCTAATATCAACTTATATAGATGGGGATCCTGAGCCCACGAGTCTTGGATCTTAGTGAGAGGGTCAGTACTCATTGAACCGATAGCCGGTAATACAACCTATATCTTCATAGGCTTCTTTGATAACATGTCAGCTACAATATTGGAAGTTCTCTTTTTGTAATATATTTCATAACTATATCCCATCATTTTGGCTACCCACAGTTGTTGGGCAAGTGTGATTGTTTGTTGATTTAATAAAAACCTCAAGCTTTGATGATCAATTTTTATCTTGAAATGTCTACCCACCAAATATGCATTCCATTTTTTTACTGCTAACAGCACAGGCAACATTTCCTTGTCATACATCGATAAAACCTAATATTTAAGGGATAATGCCTTACTAAAATAAGCTATGGGCCTACCACCTTGAGTAAGAACAACCCTCACTCTTCATCATGAAGCATCAGTTTCCACTACAAACTCCTTAGAAAAATATGGCAATGCTGAAAAGAAGTTGCGGTCATTGCAATTTTGAGATCATCAAAAGCCTTTTGAGCTACCTCTCCCCATTAAAAGCATCCTTCTTTTACATGTCAATCAAAGGCTTAGCTATTGTACCATAACCTTTGATGAACCTTCTGTAGTACCTCGTAAGGCTTAGAAAGCCCCTTAACACTATAAGGTTCCCAGGCTATGGCCACTCAAGCATGCATTAAACCTTTTTCTTATCCATTTCAACCTCGAAACCAGTAATCACATGCCCGAAATACTCCACCTCCTTAGCCCTAAATTCATATTTACTTTGCTTGAAGAAATTTTGGTTATCCTTGAGAATCTTAAACATTACTTCTAGATGATTCATATGAATTTCCAAACTAGGAGAGTATATAAAAAAATCATCTAAAAACACAAGTACAAACTTTTTTAAGTGAGGTTTGAAGATGCAATTCATCAATTGTTGAAAATTAAATAGAGCATTGGTGAGTCCAAATGGCATCACCAAGAATTCATGCTAAACTCATACTGACCTTCATGAATTCTAAAGACAGTCTTGTGCATGTCCCTTTCATGCATTTTGACTTGGTGATAATCCAATCTTAGATCTAGCTTGGAAAAAAATGCTACCCCAGCAAGTTCATCTAGCAATTCTTTTACCATAGGTATAGAAAATTTATTCTTAATAGTCATCTGGTTCAGTTGCCTATAATCTACAAACACTCTCTAAGAACCATCATTTTTCTTCACCATTACAATGGGAGAAGCAAATGAAATGTTAATGTCTCTAATGATACCATATTCAAGCATTTCCTTAACCATCCTCTCATTTTCATCTTTTTGAATGGTTAGGTACCTATAAGGCTTGATTTAGACAGCTAACCCTTCATCCTTCAGGGGACTTTTATGTTATTGTGTTTACAAAGTGATAATCCCCTAAGCACTTGAAATAAATCATTGTAATTCTTTAACAATTGAGTCAAAGCATGACTTCCACTGAGTTTTGGATCTTCTATAGCAATGTTTGTGTTTAACAACACCTAATTTAACTATCATCAAAGCATATAGCTATTGGATATCGGTAGCCATCAAAGTTTGAAGTGTCTTCAATGCTTGTCTATTACCTCTCCATTATATTTCACCTGATTGTATACCTTTAATAGTTCTCCATTTCTTGATGCCACATTCAAGCATTTCCCTGACCATCATCTCAATTTCATCTTTTGAAATGGTTGGGTACCTATAAGGCTTGACTCTAACAACTTGCCCTTCATCTTTCAGTGGAATCTTACGGTGTTGTGGTCCAGAAGGTGATAATCCTTTAGGCACTTGAAATAAATCACTGTATTTTTTTAACAATTGAGTCAAAGCATGAATTTCACTGAGTTTTGGATCTTCTACAACAGTGTGAGTTTAATAACACATGAACTATTCCAACCATCATCAAAACATATGGCTGTTGGATATTGGCAACTATCAAAGTTTGAAGTGTCTTCAATGCTTGCCTATTACCTTCCTATTGTATTTCACCTAACTGTACACCTTTAATAATTCTCCATTTCTGCTCATGTTTAAACCGTATAGTTAATGCAATAAAGTCCCATAATGTTAGTATTAACATAACTAGCCACTGTACTCCTAGCACCACATCACAACCCTTTAATGGAAGAACCATAAAGTCTATGTTGAATTCAATCCCCTGTATAAACCATTTAATTTTCCTATAAACCCATAGTAATCATATTTTGTCCATTAGCCATTGTCACGCCCATCTGATGGCACTGAAACACAGGTAACTTCAATTTCTTAGCCATAGTAAAATCTACAAAATTATGGGTGCTTCCTAAGTCAATCGAGATAACCAAGGTATGTTTCTTGATGACTCCTTGACTTTCATGGTTTGATATCCAGAGATTCCTAACATAGCATGCAAGGATATTTTAGCTTGGTTCTTTTCTCCATTTTCTACTACCAGTCCCTCAGTGGTGTCAATAAAGTC
The DNA here is from genome assembly GCF_047325235.1 of Durio zibethinus. Classification (NCBI taxonomy): domain Eukaryota; kingdom Viridiplantae; phylum Streptophyta; class Magnoliopsida; order Malvales; family Malvaceae; genus Durio; species Durio zibethinus. The sequence goes on from NC_143182.1 coordinate 14,342,994, forward strand.
AGAGAACTCTAATTCTCCCTCCTCCTTGCAACTCTCAGTTATCAACTAATATAATTGGGATTTCATGCATCTATGCTCAGGGGTGTATTTAGCATTACACCAATAGCATAGACCTTTTTTTTCTTTTTCTCTTCCATTTCAGCTGGTGTGAAAGTCTCCTAGAACCGCTTCTCTGAGCATTAGGTTGGTTAGGGCTGTTGCTAGGTCTTGGAAATGAACCAGATGGTCTGGGATAGTTAAGGTTAAAAAGATTTGGATTAGGTGGTTTCTTTTGTGTTGGAATCATACACACCTAATTTTGTTCGAATAAATTATAATGAATCTCCAATTCATTTGTAATTTTGATTTGAACTCATTCGGACATTTTGATCATATTTATTCCATAATTTGTTTAATTATTATACATATTTTTATTATTATCATTGATTAAACATTAAAAAAAAAAGAAAAGCAAAACATATAAAAGCTTGGTCGGTCACAACCTCCCCGTTTTTGCTTCTCCCCATATGTTCCTAATTTTACACCATGACTTTCGAATCTGTGTTTTTCGTTTGTCATTTCTCTTTACCTGACTTCATACATGAATAAAAGGATGGCAATCAGGCATTAAGAAGGGGGAAGCCAATGCAATTAGACTCGGCCGAAAAAGAAAACTCCCAAACTCATTACCTCTACCCTATCATTACCGTGACTACCAACACTACCACCCACCACTGCCAAACGAATCAGCAGAAAGCCAACATTACCCACACCACCGAAACTACCAACTATCCTTAAAAATTTAAAATCCCAAACACCCTTAGTCCAAACTTGTCAAGCACAGCCAAAATAACACATCGAAACAAAAAACCACATACCCCCCAAAGGGGAATAGTAGCGCAAAAAAAAAATCACTTGAGATTTAGGCGATTTAGGGTGTTTAATGGCTAAATTTTTGGTAAGGATGAGAGTTAGGCCTTGGGGAAAAACATAATAAGAGTCGGCACGGTTTCGAGCGGTGGAAGGGAATTTTTTTTTTGGTGGAAGACCAACGGTTTTAGGCTCAAATCTAGACCGTTCGGGGTTATTTTAGTCTAAACGGAGGTCAAAATAGTGACGAGGGGATCAAGAGGAGTTTTTTAGTGTAATTTAGGTTCAAACTGACGCTGATGATCATCGGCTAACAGCAGATGATGGCGGTAGACGCGGCAACCACTATCTAGTTTCTGAGTTTGGGTTGTCTACCAACAGTTGGAGGGCAAGAACGTTAGAGAGAGAATATAGAGAGAAAGAGGAAAGAAAAATGTGAGAAAAAATTTTTTGGTTTTTATCGCCTTAAAAAAAATTAAGCTGGAATCCACGCATGAACTTGATCCGACTCGGGATCCAGTGTCTGACCCATTCCCAACCACAGCTAATCAGTCACGAATTGGTCCAGTTTAACTGGACCAACCCAGTGGTGAACCGAGTTGAACCGCAAAAAAATCACTCAAGCCATTCCTGAATCGCCTCTACGCCGCTCCAAACCGTCTTGAATCGTTTTAAACTGATTTCTAGACCATTGATTGGTTTGATAGGCCATTTTGGTATTTTTATTAATTAATTAATTATTGGTTTTTATTTTATTTATATTTATATTTTATATTTCATATTTGCATGTTTAAAGTTATTTGAGTATAGGATATTTATTTAAATAATAATAAAATTATTAAATAAAGCGTTAAATTAAAATTTATTTATATAATAATAATTTTACCATAAAATTTAACAAATTTTAAGAAAAATAATAAAAGAAATAAATAAAATTATACGATAAAAATAATATTTCAAACAGTAAATTTTTGAATAATTGTGAATGTGTGACTGATTAATAAAAATATTTTAAATTCTATCAAAGTGATAATAAATTTAAAAGAAAATTTTAATAATATATATTTTGCAACAATAAAATAAACTAAAATAATCGAATTAGATAATTAAATAATTGAAAGCCTAACAATTTTAGGATCCCTTTTAAGGATAAAATCAATGATAAATTTTAGACAAATTACGAATGTGTAATATTTTTGTCAAACTTATGAAAAATTCAAAAAAAAAAAAAAAGAATCAAATTTGATATCAAAGGTCACAAAATGAAAGACTAGTGAAGGATAAAAATAAGAATAATTACTAATAAATAATTAATAAATAATGACAAAAACTTTTTAAGCTTAAGAATATTAAAAACCACCTTAATCATGGAATTATAAAAAATAGCGAAGAAGTGATTATATAAAAGGTTCTTACATGTTAAAATCTGCTTATATTTTATCAAAATGATGAAAATTTTGAAGGAAAGATTCTAACACCGATGATTTACATTTACTTTCAAGTAAGAGAAATATAAAAAAATAAATATTAATGAGTTAAATTTCACTTTTATAAGGTTTCAATAAATCATAGGAATAAAAGAATAATCACTAATCAACAATGGGATTCTAAAGGAAATTATGAATAAGTAATTTTCTTATGAATTTGTAAAAAACATATGGTTTTTTCTAAATTTTGCTAGAACAATGAAAATTTTAGATGCATTTTTTAAAATAAAAAATTTAATTAAAATGTAAAAGAAATTTTTTTGAATGAAATTATAATAATTTTCAACAATCCGATGACAATGCCTTTTCAATGAAACGAATGTTTTCATTGAATAAACTTGAGGTGCAGAACAGTTTTAGATATTTTACCAAAATGATAGAGAAATCTTACACAAACTTTTAATATTTAAATAATTAAATTTAATTAAAAACAAAAGATTATTCAATCAAGACCATTTTAAGATTAAACAAAGCTAATTGGTATCATATTTGGACAGATTTTGTAGAGGTGTTAATTTTTCCACACACATAAATGTACTCTTGAATCTATTTTTTTTTATGAAATCTTCATAGAACTTAGGATTTCTTTCAAATGGTAGTTTTAATTTTGCGACCAATCACATCTCAATAAAAAAGAATCAGTGATGATTCCCAATTTAAATAGAGGAGAGGCTAGAAGAACTGGTATCAGTCAAGGGAAGTTTAGATGCTAGAATTGTTTTGTTAGAGGTTATAAGAACAGCATACTCATCACTCAACTGAAACATGTTGAGAATTCCCATAAAGTCATCATGGTATTGTGTTACAAGCTCAAATTTTAAAGGATTGCAATGAAGAAATTTTCAGAAAGTTATAAGAATAAAAAGATTCAGAGAGACTTGAAAGGAAGAAGAAATAGAGAAGGGAGTTTTAGAAAGAAAAGAGAGATTCCATAATTGCATAACCGAATCACAGTATAGTATTCCTTTACCGTTTTATCTTGGTCTCACACCCCCTACAGTTGCATCCCTGAATTCTCATATGACAACCTGAAAATTCTCTTCCCTTTTCTTCAACACCAACACAATTTTGCAAGTTAAATGACCTCACTCCACTTAGGCCTTACAGTAGAATAAAGAAACAAAGTCCAGTAATCATAAAAATAGCCAAGTCCAACCCAATCCATTTTGGTCCGTAACATATTGTTCTACAGTACTGGATTGTTTTAATCCCATCAACTCAACCATAGGATCTTTATATTGCTCAAGAATAAATCTATCTTGCATCTCAGCTATATAAGACCCCCAAACCAGCCTATCAAACCCTTCTTGCACCTTACAATAACGTTGATGCCATTATAATGCTTTCCTTTCCAAACTAAGCATAGCAGCTCTAACTTTGTAGTTCTTAAGAACTCTTTCAGCCACAAAATATTGCTCAAGTTTCATAAACCACTCTTTAAAATCTTCCCTATTAAACTTAAGACACTTCAACTTAAATTGTCTAAGAGTTTTCAGACGAAGAAAATCTTACTTGTGTAGCATTCTCAGAAGATGATTCTCCTCGCACCAAACCAAGATCCTTTTCTTGTCATCAGATTGATCTTTTCTCGAGCAACCAAGAGATCAAAGAGGTTCTTGAACTCCTCCTTAATCTCCTTCCGAAGGTCACCTTTTTTATCATCTATCTTCTATCAATCTGTTGGACTTCTGCTTGTAACTACGCTACTTCCTTATGCAATCTATGAGTTATATTCTTTGCCATAGATGCCAAAAATGCAGCTCTGATACCAATGGAACTGATTGGAAATTCCCACAAAAGAGAAGCTCAGAAGAGAGAGAGAAGAGGAAGGAATTGAGAGAGAAGATGACAATTCAATTCATCATTTCGCAATATCCTTGCTACCAGCATAACAACCTCTTTTGTACCCTTAACTGACTCTCAAGAATACCAGAATAACTAAATTGCCACTACTGGGCTAATTACAAGCATAGGCTGAATATAAACTGGACTAGTGTCTGATGGCCCAAAGCATAAAAATAAAATGCTAATTCAATTAAGGTACATAACAAAAAAGAAAGCCCTATAGTAACCAAACCATGCACAAAGATTTTCTGTAAGATGTGGTATATATAATTCTGAACCATGCAGAAAATTTTACACAAGAATTCAATATATGTGATTCCTAAACAATAGACTTACAAAACAATTGCAATACAATGCTTGAATTTACAACCCTATGTGCATAGATTCTTATACCTACACAATCTCAGCATAATCACTCGTTGATGAAAGGACACACAGTACTTTTTTTTCAAACAATCAAAATTCATGCAATCTGATTTCTTCAAAACAGAACAACCAATCTAGTTTCCAAAGAAACTGAATCTCTAATATGAATGCTTCCCTAAGCCCAATAATGGTGAGGGAGGATAGACATTGGATGTATCATTTAGCATCATCAAACATGAGAGCATTAATCTTGTTGATCCCAAGATCAGATATGGGCTCAATTGGTTGCTCATCTCCCTCCATATAAGATAAAAGGCTTGAAGGTTCTCTGCTAAATTCATCTATAAAACAGAGAAGCAGAAAGGCATATACAAATTCACTCATGCAATGGCCAATGGAAATGCAAAAAAATGTCGAAATGGATTTAAAGAAAATATCTTGACTAAAGAATATTATGTTAGCTTTAACTGAGAAATGTTTATAAATACTTCTAGTCCTGATGAAAACCCCATGAACATTGCAAGTTAAAACTTACCAAACATTGCAGTTAATGAAGTTGGTGGTGGGGTTGACATGAAGTTGAGGCCAACATAGAATCCAATAGCTAATACTATTATCACCATAGCATAAGTTGGAACTGCCACAGCCCAATATCTGAAAGCCAAAAATATATGGCTGTCTATCACTCACATCAAAATCATAAAGTAACAAGTACTGATAAACATCTTGCAACCAAAACTTCACTGGCTTTTTAGGTCAACAGAGATTAGATATTTTGAAGTTTAGTGAACAGATCAACATAGTGAGAATATTTTCAAATTAGCAAACTTTCAACTTAAATTATACCAAAACTGGTACAAATACTAAGATATTTCAAGGACTTCCCTCCATGCTCAGAGCTTCCAGCGGAAGTTATCAATTCAAACTAGCCTCATTTTCACTCATTTGTAGAAATTAAACATATTAGGTGGAACCAATCATTACTATGAGTTTTTGGCTCAAAGGCACGTTCATGCATTAGCAAGGGGTGGGACATCAGGAAGTCCAATGTTTCCCTAAGGACTTGCCCTATTGAAAATGGGGTTTGAAGAATAGCAGGATTTGTGCAGACTTCTTAGGAGCCTATATAAACCTATATTAACTTTCAATTTAATAAAGCATAGCAGAGACAATGATTCAGAGTTTACTTTAGCTTCTTTAAACTAGCATTAAGGTGGATTGCCTGCTTCCACTCCTGCCTTATTCTTTCCTTTTTTGCTTATGTCCATTGAGCAATGATCTGATAATGCTTCCTACAATCTACCCTTTTGTTTTCTTTACCATAAAATCCTAAGCCCTAAACTTCAGCATTTTCTCAATAGAATTTTAGACCTCCAATCATTCCTTAGATGCTAACCAGCCAAATATGTAAAAAAGGTACTCCTCAAGCAGGCCACTTTGTCTGAGATCATTTTATTCATTTTTACTGAGATTGAGAAGTGTGTGTAAGAAGATTTCAAAAAGAAACCAAAATTTAGTTAGCATGGGAATTGTCGCTGACCTGCTAGGATAATAGAAAATCCCAACTGAATGTAACCAATGCTCAGGAATATATGCCCAAATCAAGAAAATAGCTGCTCCAAAAAAAAAAAAATTATACATAAATTTGTGAGATATTTTTAGGTCTTTCAACAAATCCCTCATTACATTGCTTTAAAAATATCAAGTTTTAAATGAGATTGTGCACTAAATTCTACAAAGAACATCGTGCTCACCAGGTTACAGGCAATGAACAAACAACATAAGAACACCGGAACACCATTAAAGCAAAGTGCTTCTACATGCACAAAATTTCAACAATTTCGAAGATTTTGCAGGCCATATAAGAATGTCCAAGCATACTCAAAGTATCACGTGGAAAAACAATATTCAAGAATGATGACAGGATCAAACCAAACTCATAAACTACTACTTACATATTAATGCTTCCTTAGAAACCTCATTGGAGAATTCTTCCTGTGAACATGCTAGAATTCCTTCTCAGAATCTAACTCACATTTCCATAAATCACCAACCGAAGCTCCATTTCATTGTTATTTCTATTACTAGTATTTTACTAAACTTTGCCATTGACTTCAATATAATTGAATTTTGCGGTTTTACCACTATATGTTTAATTTTGTTCATTTTTTAACAAAAAAACAAGTAATAAAAGTTAACCAGTATTTTATTTATGTTTCCAGAAACAAAACCAATTACAATCAAAAGAATCAGAAATAATCATAGGACCTAACTCATTGCCACGAAAACAATGAAACGATAGAAAAGGGGGACAAGATAGATTACAAACCTGTAGCAACAACAGTTGTAATGGAACCAACAAACCCATAAACCTCGGAAGGCTTAGGACCGTGTTCCCCTGAAACTCCAAACCCAGAATTAGCTTTTTCATCATTGGGGTCAACAAATGAGACAGATGCTGTTGTTGTTTTTCTCCTTTTTGAAAAACTAAGGATTCGCCTCGGACTGTTCACCGAATGAGGCTCTTCCATTGGATTTTTTTTCTTATTGCTGCAGAACACAAAAAGACTTAGCTTTTATGGTAAACTGCAGTGGAGCTGCCTCGGAGAAGACTAGAGAAAACAAAAAATCCCAAAAAAAAAAAAAAAAGCGACAAACGTGAAGAAGAAATATATCTGGTCCAAAAGAAAAAGGAAATAGACCTTACAAAGGACAAGGTGTCGTTCACGAGTAGTTTGTGGGTTGTTTTGAGCCCAAATGATTTATTCAATTTGAAGAGAATTAGTCAATTAGGGAAATAAACAATTCTTAGTAATTGTCTATAAATTTTGGTTTACAAAAAAAAAAAACCGTTTTTCATTGATACCCGCTACGCCGGGTTAACCAGTTTTCACCATTTATTTTATTTTATTTATTTTAATATAAAAACAAAAAATAATACAAATGAAATATTATGAAAATGTTAAAAGTTTTTAAAAAATTAAATCTAATATTTAATATGTTATAATTATTGTTTTTGTTGTTGACTTTTAGTATTTTTAAAGATTATTATATTTTTTAAAATTATTTGATTAATTGCATCATCTTTCTAATTTGTTCTATATTACAATTTTTGGGTAAAATCAAAGAAAAATAGGAATAGTATAAAAATTATAATTTTTTAATGAAACAATTTATATTTTCATTTTTATGTATTTTTATATTTTTATTTATTATTACTATTATATATTTTTAAGATTTTAATCTTTTATTTTTTTTATTAATATTACATAAAATTTTTTATGATTTGAACTTTTCTTTTCTTAACAATTAATTGGGATTTATCCTACTTGATGGTAAATTAATTATATTATTATTATTATGGTTATCATTAATTTATTGGTAATTATTAATTATTGATTTTTTATTTTTTAGTTTTGTAATTATTTTTTCATGATTGATAATTAAAGGAAAGATTATAAGAGAGAAAATGAAAAAATCTCAATTATTGTTTTGTTCTATTTTCCGCTTTTCCTTCCTTTTTTTTTCTAACTTTTTTTTTATGAAAACTATTAGGGTGATACTATTTTATTTTAAAAAATATAAACTTGAATCTACGGATCTCTTTTATTCAAAGATTTGAATATTGATATCCATAAAAAAAAAAAACCATAATTGAGACATATTTATATTCTTTCAATCTTTTAAATCATTTGAAATCATAATATTTTTAGAAAATATCTATAAAAATTGAGTTAAAACTTTTAATTAAGAAAATCAAGTTTAATAGGATTTGAATTTTATGTCAGGCTTTTTTTTTTTCGTTTTTAAAAATACCTTTAAGTAAAAAGCAAGAAACAATTATAAAATTTTATAAAAATTTTCAATTTGATTTTTAAACATTTTTATTTTTTATTGTATTTTTACATTTCTTTGTTTATTATTAATATATTTTCTTAAAGTTTTGATTTTCATTTAATAATTGAAAAATAAATAAAAACTTTTAAAGATAAAAATTGAGAGAAAATATAATCAATTATTGTTTTAATCAAGGTGAATTTCTTAAGGCAATTTGATGAGACCTAATCCTGAGCTACTAGTAGTTCCACCACCTCCTTAATAATCTAATTCTATAGGTGAAAAGTCCAATTAAAGTGTTCAATGAATCAAATAGTGCTAATTGTTGGTTGAGGGGATGTAATTGATTTGTATTTGATTTGATATTAGTCTTTGCTCATAAGAATAACAATTGTAAGATTCTAGAAAAAAATACAAAAGAGAAATGACTTATAAAGGTCAGACAAACTGCAAGAATGATATATTAAAAAATTATTTCAAGAGATTAAAAAGATTTAATTATGTTAACAATAATCAAACAATCAACTCATAAAACATACAAATAATAAAAATATTATCCATATATAGTTAAATTTTTAAAATAAAAAATTGAAAGGCAAAAAATAGAAAAAAAATAACTATGCTTCAATGATTTAATTATGATTATTTTTAATGAATTTATTTATCAACATAAACTACAATGCAATTATTTTTACAACTAATGAATAAACTTCATATAATTATTTTATTCCTATACATAATAAGTTTTGATCTCATTCTATTTGTATTTTCATTTGATGTAAGAAATCATTCTACTTATAAAAAAGAAGTCTAATAATAAAAAAATCTTTAAATTAAAATTTATAAAAAAAAATTGCTAATGGTGTTTTAATCAATCATTTTAAACATTTTTTAGGTAAAAATTTCATTAAAAGTATTTTAGTCAATCACTTTTAGCACATTTTTAGTCTAATTATAAAAAAGAGTTTAATAATAAAAAATTCATTTAAATTAAAATTTATAAAAATATTTACTAAGGATAGTTTAGTCAATCATTTTTAATGCTTTTGGAATTAAAATATTAAAATTTTATGTAGTTTAATTTCATATAAACTCTATTTTTAATTTTAGTTAATTTAAATTAAATTTAAATAAATTGACAAAAATTATATATTTAAGGATAAATTTGTTAATTTAAAAATTTATAAGAGTATTTAGGTCTGTCACTATTAACACTTTTGAAATTTTCACTTTCATATGTAATTTATTTATATATTTATATTAATATATGTCTTCAAGTTTTTGTATATTTAGAAGATAAACAACCAATGGAAGAGTTTAACGTGTTTACTATAGAAAAACCCTGCATTAATTTCTTCAAATTATCATTATACATTTGGAAACTTCCTAGAAGATTTTCGAGAAATATCGTATTCTAACTGTAGATTTGAACAAACAATAAATCATATGGCAAATCTCATCTATATAATTGCCTACCCACGTTGCCAAATTTGAAGGGGAACTCAAAAGGGGAGAAGACCAATACTATAGCCTTTTTTTATATCTTTTAACACCAATATCAAATCAAACATTTCTCACCGATCGTACAACTTTAATAAGATCTCGATTAGGCATAACATCTTTTAATACCCTCTTTTCTATAATATATTACTTAATAATTTCATATGTTACAAATCAACAGCTATATATAAGTATTCTTCATTAAAAAATTGACTTCGTCCAATTAATTAATGTCCTAACATTTTCATATAGGTTAAACACATATGGCGAAAAAGGCCGGATGGCATGGATGACTCATAAAAAATCATACACTTATAATATATTCAAATACTCCATTACCCTAAATGGCATCCTCGAACCTTCTTTTGCAATAAACAAATTTTAAAGCATGCAATTAGGAATTGATTATGGCAACAAGTGTTCCATAAGGATTCGATAAAAAGCCATTTTCAAGGAAACATCAACAACCCACTAGCTTTTCCTCTTATTTGAGTGATTATCATGCTTTTTTTTTTATACTTATATCTTATTCTTGCAATACTAAACATTCTGATTTTTTGTGGATTGAAATAGTCCGTAGAAGACATAAAAATAAAATACCCTCAACTTTCCAAGTAATTACCTCTTAATTATTCTGTCTAGTCGATTTGTTTTTCAGACATAAACCTTTGTTTAATAAGAAAAATGAAAAAAGATAAAAAGTGAAAAATGTTGAAGATAAAAATTTTATAATTCGAATGATTAAATTTTAAAAAAATTTTCATTTTTATTTATTTTCATATTTAAATAAAACCTAAAAAAGTCCGATGTACATATCTCTACTATTTGTTAATCTGACAAGACAACGTCGTTTGAGGCTGCGTTAAGGATCACGCGTATCGGAGTATTGGCAATAGTGATATATGCAAAATAGAAAGCCATAAGATGTAGTCACCAACACTTGGTGATTGGTAATTGGTTGAAAGAGATTGGGCTGGTAAGCACCTAGACATTTAACACTTGTGCTAAATTGAGAGTACGGGGAGGATCACAAAAGAGGGAAGCAGTCAACCAAAAATTTGATTCAAAGATCTTGTTTTGGTGGTAATGAGATCATCAATGCATTAAAAAAAAGCTTGAAATTGACATGATTGAGGAGATATATAAGAGGGTAAGGCTGTGACTATTGTGTCATACAATTTGGAGACAACATTTTTATCAAGTGAAAGTAGTTGTAAACTTGTAATAATGGTTGGAATGATGGGTTGGGAAGCTCCAAAACAAGGATGGAGGAAAGGTCCTTGGACTCATGAAGAAGATAATCTGCTTACTGAATATGTCAACTTTCATGGAGAAGGAAGATGGAGTTCGGTAGCAAGGTCAACAGGTATAATTTAATTACTTTTTTATAGATAATTTTCCCTAACTTCCTTCAGTTATCATATAAATTAGCTTAAGAATATGAATATGAAATTTAATTTAATTAGTTCATGCACTTATTAAAAGGTGTCGTCTAGTAAGTTTAAAATTCAAATCCATGCCTGTAACCTCTTCTTTTTTATTTTTAGGCTGTGGCCTTGAATGTCAAAAAAAAAAATTTTTTTTTGCTGACAAAAATATAATTGAATTATTGGGTTTATTTTTATCTTACTCAGGTTTGAATAGAAGTGGGAAGAGTTGCAGGCTTAGGTGGGTGAATTATCTGAGGCCTGGTCTGAAGAGAGGTCATTTAACTCCTCAGGAGGAAGGGATCATTATTGAATTGCATGCCCTTTGGGGTAACAAGTAATGCTTCTTTTCTCTTCCCTTCGCTTCTACTTTAGAATATTATGTTTTTTTATTGTGTGTTTGTACGTGAAAGCAGATGGTCTACAATTGCCAGATACTTGCCAGGGAGAACAGATAATGAGATAAAGAACTATTGGAGAACCCATTTTAAGAAGAGGGAAAGGTCCTCTCAGAGGCAACAAAAAAGAAAAGCTCAATTTCTAAAACTAAAACAACATAAGCAGCAGCAGCAGCAGCAGATGGAGGATCAGGAGCCACAACCAGAAAAACATGAGATGAAAAGGGGATTAATATGTGAGACAGAAGCAGCTGGAGACGGCAAAGTAAATAGCCAGGCACTGACTGATCAGGCAGAAGGGAAGCAGGAGACGGTTTTCATTTACCCAACTTTAGAGGATCAATGCTTGCCTGTTATGCATCAAGAGGCTGGTGCTACTTTTTGGCTAGGTCAGTATTTGGAAGATGAAAGCTTATGGGGTGGCTTGTGGAACCTGGATGATCCTCATCAGCCTGGTAATTGCAACAAGATTATTGACATGCCAAAACAAGCAGTAGCTTATACTTCCTTTGAAGGGGATCATGCAAGTAATGTATACAATGGAGGAGGGTATATTTTCTAAGCATAATTTTGGAATTTTTTGAGCTTATATGTCCTAATTGGAACTTCTGACTCATTTCTAATTAAGGTTGAATTAGTTACTTGTTCTGTGAATTATGATATTTTGTAACAATATGTTTGAATAAGCAGTCAATAATATGATTCTGTCATTTTGTTTGAAGAAAATTTTGCCTTTTTTATAAAAGAATTTCCCAACGCATATATAATTTTATCGGCTGGTTTAGCCCCTAAATAAATTCTGTAATATAAGTTGAACGTCTCCCATAATTTTTCTTAATGTGCTGAAATATTTTACAAAAATTTGAGGAAAATTTGAACTCCTTATCCTACTTTATTTGTGTTTTATGGGTTGTCAATCTTAATTTATACAAGAGAAAAATAATACAAAAAATTAATAAAAAATATTAGACAAAGTCGACATCCAACTTAAAATTTAGTGATAAATAAAAAAAAGTACCGATCCATGTAAGGTTAAGCAAACTTGAAATATTAATTAATACCATTCTATTCCCTAACAGAAGAAGCATATAATTGAGAAGAAAGGATTTATAGGATGCATTGCTTTTAAGTAACAACCCTGTTTTGCGTTAACGATGAAAAATTTGTATTAAGGTTTTTGGTACAGATTTTCTTGTCAGTACCATTCTTTTTGTACAACATAATCCACGAAAAAATTAAACCAAAGGAAATTTTGAATTATACCGCCTAATCCACGAGAATTGGTCAATAAAAAGTAGACATTAATACTAATTGTTGATTAAAAAATTCCTAATAGACTTACGATGAGTCCTACTTCCGAAAGCTATATATATTCAACAATTTGTAACCAAATTAGCGTTACGTTTCATAGATGGTTATCGCATGGTTAATAACCAAACTAACTGTAGAAGTAGGAGAAGGGGAAAACCGACCCAAAGTGTGTGTGTGTATATATATATATAAGTATGCAAAAAAAAAAAAAAAAGTTCCTTAAACCCTTCGTTCCTTCCATTGTTTTCTTTGCTTATTGCATATTCTTGAGCTTATTTCATCATTTACTTTCATCAACCATGGATTTTCCTGTAGTCAAAGGAGTAGATATTAGGAAAGGTTTAACTATGGAGTGGATCAAACTTAAGGTTCTTGGGAAGGGTTCCTATGGAGTGGAGTGGTGCACTTGGTGAAACCAATAAACTACGTTTTGTATGATCAAGTGTTCGCTGTTAAGCCTTGTCGTTATGAAGATTCCAGTTCTGTTCAGAAGGAATTAGAAATCCTGGAACAGTTTGCTGATTGTGGTAATATTGTTCAATGCTATGGTAATTTGTTGAGTATTGATTAGGGGATGCTAGTTTACAATTTGTTTATAATGGGATAAAATAACTTCAAATAATATTCAAATCAAATATATCATGTAGCGAAAAAATCAAATTATCCTTATCCTGAGTGAATCTAGCAAGAATCAAACAAATAGAGCTAACAAGGAAATCTCCAAATCACAAGCACAAAAACACAAGTAATTTACGTGAAAAATTTTCCTAAAATAAGGAGTAAAAACCATAGGCAGTAACAAATAATCTGCACTATTAAAATAATGGAAATACAAGTTCTCTCTAATTAGGACTAGAGGTATACAATCACAATATCTCAATATTAAACAATCTTGCAAAAGAAAATTGGAGAAGTCTCAATAAATTTAAGGATTAACAAATACCAACAAATTAATAGGTAGAAAACTCGAAACTCGATCTCACCATACGGATTGAAGAACAATGAGTCGTGAACACATTGATAAAATTTTAGCTCAATCGGATCATGGTTTGACCTTGATCAAACTACTTGACCGAAATTACACAAACTCCTTTTCTTTCTTTTTTTCTCCATTTTCTTTTTCAGCCACATGAACAATATATAAGGGTTTAAAACCCTACAACTAAACATGAAAGGACTAAAAATTTCTTGGTGAATGGGCTTTAGTTTTAGGTCATCTCCACATGGAGAAAACCAAACCTAGCAAATCTTCCATTTTCTGACTACGTGGAGGGAATCGCCATTCCTATGATCAAACGAAAAACTTCAAGCTTGTCCCTTGGTAGCTTTACTGGCTCAAAAGTATTATTCTTATGCAAATACTTCATATTATCCTGCATGACATCAACCTACTTTGCATAACATTCGGGTTCTCCCCTATCAGTTAGTAACACATACTCATCAACAGAATATTGTGTGGAAGGTTGTCTATCTCTAGTAGACCTATTGAGTGAAACTTTTAGTAAAACTTTTGGTTGAACCTCTGATATTGGTGACTATTCATAGGTATCATCACTCACCTCAACTTGTGTAGGACTAGTATCAACATCAACTTTATTATGTTGGTTATCCTGAACATCTTCAACCTTTGTAGGCACATGCATTAAAGGAACTAGATCCAAGTCAATCAAACCATTGCTACATCATGGAATTGATGTATCAGTCTTCTAAATATCTTGTAAGGTTTGGTCTTCAATAAAACAACATCCTTGATTCTTATAAGTTTCTTCTGTACTAGATCATAAAATTTGTAGCCAAACTTATCCTAGCCATTGTTGAATTCTCATTTCTGAAATGCTTAATTAGTTAACCGTTATTCAACAATATTTGTCTAGTTTTTGGTTTGATTTTTATAAGCAAATAATACACTAAAACAGTATAAACATTAATGCATGATCAAACTTGGCACTGTTCTTTTTTTTTTTTAATAATTCCATTATAATTTGTAATTATCTTTTAGAAGTAATTGAACATACACTTGTTTATTATTATTATTATTATTATTATTATTATTATTATTATTATTATTATTATTATTATTATTATTATTATTTTGTTATTGGTTTTCATTTCATATTAAATTTGTTGGATTTTTAAAAAGTAAGAGTGTTTCTTACAATTAAAATAGAGGTTTGATGAAAAACCTACCTTTAAATAGATACTTTTTCATAATTTGTTCTTATTTTATAAATTTATTTTTATATATAGTTGAATTTATTTCATTTAAACTTTAAAAAAAAGTTAGCTAAATTCTTTATTAAGTTATATCACTAAACTTTACGAGACTTTTTAATCATATGGTAATATGCTTTTAACTAATATAAATTGTTGAGATCGAAACCAATTAATAATATTAATAGTGAATTTATTATTTTTTTAATACAAGTAAATAAATTATTTTATAATATTTAAAAGTATGAAATCCAAAAGTGTTAAAAGTGAGTGACTTAAATATTTTAACGAATTTTTAAATTAATAAAATTATCTTTAAATATATAAAAATTTTATTAATTAATTTAAGTTTAATTTAAATAAACTAAAATTAAAAATATATTTATATGAATTAATCTACTTAAAATTTTGAAATTTTAGTTCCAAAAGTGTTAAAATAATTGACTAAAATATCATTAGTAAATTTTTTATAAATTTTAATTTAAATCATTTTTTTATTATTAGACTCTTTTTATAATTAGACTACAAAATGTTAAAAATGATTTTTTTTCCATCAACTAAAAGTAATTGATTAAAAAACTTTTAATAAAATTTTAATTTAAAAAATGTTAAAATTAATTGATTAAAATACTATTAGTAAATATTTTATAAATTTTAATTTAAATGAATGTTTTTAATTAAACTCATACTAAGACACAAAATATGATTTTCACATCAAATAAAAATACAGATTGAATGGGATCAAAGCTTATTAATTCAGGGGGCAAAGTATAATCATCTGAAGCTTCTTTATTATCAAATTCATTAATATGAATAAAATTTTTTAAATTGAATCTTGGATTATTGTCATGATTGCCTTCACATTCAATATTTGGAAACCTAAATATGGGTGCAATGGAAGGCAAATGTGTATGCAAAATAATGAAAGAATAAAGATTGAAAGAGGAAATGTAATGATAATGCATTATGCAAATTGTTTTATTGGAATAATAAGGGATAAATTAATGCATACATAAAAGATACCCCTAATGCTTGGACTTAAGTAGTTGAGGTTTGACTTACTACATTTCTTTCTCAGAAGTCAAAGATAGCAAGTAACTTCGTCATCTTTCAGTTTTTTAACTCAGTGCTTGGTAGGGACAAACACACAAATGGCTTTTTTTCTTATCTTTCAGTTGCTCATAATTCATAGATTCTTTCATTATTACATTCAGCACAGTTTCTTTGAACACATCATAAAACTCAACTTAAGAGGCATCCATCATCTTTTGCAATTCTTAATGAAAAGCATCACAGTTTTGAGTAGAGTGTCCTATGACCCCCATGTGATACTTATAGGATTGGCCCTAATCAAGCTTGTCACAGCAAACCTTATGACCTAAGGGTATTAGATGAATCATGGTAGCCTTTATCAAAGCATCAAAGACTTGATCCAATGGAGTCTTGACATCATTAACACTTCTTTCGATGTAACAAGTTTTATCATCATTTATAGCATTGGTTGTTCCCTTAGCATTATTTAGCAATAAATTTCCATTGATGTTTGGACCTCTTAAAGTATCGAAATTCAATAGACCAGCCTTGATTAGATTTTGCATCTTGTATTTTAAAGCAGGGTAATTTTCAATTGAGTGTCATATATTTTCATAATAGTAGTTAATTTAACATTAGCATCATACCATTGGGTAAGGTGGCTTTAAAAATTCCAAATGGATAGGTGGTATGAGTTAACTTTTTACCAATTGAAGGAATAACTCGATATAGGTCATAGGAATAAAATCAATTCGGATCTTTTTTTGAGTATTTTAAAGCCTTCTTGAATAGCTGGTTTATGCATTTGGTTGGCCTATGGGAGTAGGTGCAGGACTATGCATAAAATCATCATTTGAGGTTGAAAACTAGGCTAATAAAGAAGTGGTGTGGGATAATAAGGATAAATGTTTGGTGAAACATTGTGTATGGAATGGTGAGGGTTTTGGCACATTGGATATTGAGAATATCTTTTGAATTGTTGTCTTTTATAAAATACAACCTAAGCATCAACCTTTTTCTTTTTGGGTGTAGCTTTTTTCTTTGCATAAGATATATCACCATTTTCAAGCCTTCCATTCTTAATAGCATTCTTAATGATTTTCTCATAAATTACCATATTAGCAAAGTTTTTGTTAGCATTGCCAATCATTTTCTTATTGTAAGAAGCCTTGAAAATATTAATAAATAAGATTGTCATCTCATTTTCAATGAGTGAAGGCTAAATCTGGGTAGCTACATCCCTCTATTTTTGGGCATATTATTTGAAGCTTTTTTTAGCCTTATTTTCCATGCTTTGCAAAAACAAAGATCTGTTGCCAAATCTATGATATTTATGTGATAGTCATATTTAGCATTAGCATCATACCATTTTGGTAAAGTGGTTTCAAAAGTTTTAAATAGACAGATGCTATAAGGTGGCTTTTTACTAGTTGAGGGAATAACTCAGTGTAGGTCATAAGAATAATGTCAATTCTAGTCCTTTCTTGAGTATTTTGAGGCCTTTTCGAATAGCTTGTTTATGCATTTGGTTGGGCTGTGGGAGTGGGTGCAAGATGACGTATGAGAGTCATCATTTAAGGTTAAGAACTAGAATGATAAGTAGGTGGCATGTGATAGTAAGTGTAAATGTTTGGTGAGACATTGTGTGTGGAATGGTAAGGGTCTTTGTACATTAGATATTGAGGATATCCTTTGAATTGTTGTGTTATATAGAATATAGCTTGAGCATTAACCTCTTTTTTTTTAGGTGCAGCTTTTTTCTTTGCATTGGATGTATCACCACTTTCCAACTTTCCATTCTTAATAGCATTTTTAATGATTTTCCCATAAATTATCATATCAACAAAGTTTTTGGTAGCATTGTCAATCATTCTCTTATAGTAAGGAGCCTTGAAAGTATTGACAAATAAGATTATGGTCTCCTTATTAGTGAATGGAAGTTGAACTTGAGTAGCTATATCCCTTTATCTCTGGGCATACTCTTAAAAATTTTCATTGGTATTCTTTTTCATGCTTTGCAAAAACATAGATTTGTTGCCAAATCTATGGTATGTTTGAATTATGCAATAAAGGCCCTTGCTAATTCCCTCTAGCTATAGATATGAGATCTATCTAGTTATACATATCATTTGGTAGTAGAACCAGTGAGACTATCTTTGAACATATGAATGAACAACTTCTTTTCATGTGCATATGTAGTCATTTTATGATGGTACATTATGACATTTTTATAAGACACTTAGTTCCATCATAATTTTTGAACTTAGATACCTTGAATTTTGATGGAATCACCATATTATGAGCTAAGCAGTATCCCAAAACATCAATTGATCTATAGAAATTTGTCTCTTCAATAGCTTTGAGCCTTTCTTCTATAAGATCCATCCTTTTTAAGATCTAGAGTCCTTTTTGGTCTTTATTGTGCCTATTTTCAGCTTCTCCTTTGAATCATCCAAATTAAGAATTTGAGTTGAATTGGATGTTTTGATATCAGGGAATAAGAGTGATGTGTCCTTGTAAATGAGTAAAAGCAACTGTTGAAAGCATATTAATATGAATATAGTGGTAGTTTCCAGTAAACGACACTTGATGTTTGATAGCATTTAAAAAAATAATGATTTTCAAGTTCAATTTAGTTGAAAATTTTTACGATTTGAGTGAATTTGGTGTATTTAGTGTTCATTTTCTTGATTTCTAGGTTTTTCTACTTAGAGTAAAAATTTTATCATTTTGATGCAAGAAACCATGCAAGATCAAGACAAGCATTATCCTTGTAATTTTCAGCCAAGCATGTAAAGATGAAAATTAATTTGACTTGGAGTAGAATTACTAAATTTAACTTCAAATATGAGTTATGATGCCATAAAGACACCTATATGGATTCAACTAGCATATTTTTAAGAGGATTTGATGCACAATTGTGATAATTGAAAAGCTTCGATCAAACAAGGACACTAAAACATTCGAGCAAGAAAGTTTTTGAACAAGAATAACTCTTTTGATCACTGTAAACACTTAATTTTGTCTAGATTAATTCGAATTTATTTGATTTTTTATACTCAATTTGCATGTTCTCATTTGAATTAGTTGGATTTGTTCGAGCTTATTTCGGATTAGTCATTTTTAATTTTGTTAATATTATTGTTTAGCTTTATTCAAATTAATCAAAAAATTAAAATTAAATTACAAAAAAAAAGGAGAGAGGTGAAAAAATAGAAAACAACAAAAATCATGTTGGCAATTTAGGCCATATGAGACCAAATTCTCAAGCACAATCCTACACTGGACCAGTCCCCAATCCCAACTCCACTACTATGCCAATATTGGACTATTCTATAGCCATTCATAGATTAAAAAAAAAAAACGGAGAAGCAAACCCCAAGGAGAAGACCCTTGCACTCATACCCCCTTTCCAACACCAATTCAAGCCTTTCATCAACCCGGCACACCCTTCATCCACAGCACTAGACAAGTCCTCAATACCAAGCCCTGGACAACCTAACCTTTCCCAAACGCCTCATAGTCCCTGCACGCACCAAGCGACAAGCCTTCTCGCCCTTGCATACGACCAAGCCTCGTACACCCAACACTGCACCAACCCTAGCCTATTGACCCTGCACACTATTTAGCACAGGACTGGCTCTCAACAACAATTTTCAAGCCACCTACCAGCACCACCATCTCCCTCAAGCCCAAGGCCAACCCTTTCGTAATATCCCCTTCAAAGCCTAGTCTCTGCACATACCCAGTCCCATCCCCCCATTCAACCAAAACCTAGCATGACCCAAAATTCCCTCATCCAAACTGATCGTCACTGAATAAAACAGTACACATAAAAATCATAAACTACAAAATAAATAAATAGGTTAGTGCACATGAAGAATAATTACATAATAATACTATCAAAGTAAGACGTAAAATAACACACAACTAACTAATGGCTTGACTCTCTATTGTCCCCAATAGAGTTGCCAAACTGTTATAACGTTCAAGTTCGAAAACCTACCCATTATACACATAAAATATGGAGTTGTCACCAATCTTTTTGATCTAGGTATGATTGGTCACCTATGTGAATCTATCCTTTTAAGGTTATCCTAAACTTAACAAGAGTCTCTTAAAAAAAAAAAAATTCTAGTCTGCATTAACAGAACTAAGTTTGAGAGTTGGTTATGAGTAATGAAAGTTTTAGCATCCCACAACGCCTACACTTAGTATCAAATTAGTGTTATGTTATCTTGTCTAAACCTTCATCAAAAATGTTTTTTTATTAATTTCGATAATTAAATATTGGAAAAAAAGTCTTCAAGTTTTCACTAGAAAAAAAAAATTTTCCTCACCTCAAAACGTTTTAAGATAAACTCCTTGTTCACTTGAAAAAGGTACGGTCATTGGATTCATTAAATATCTTATCAAATCTCAATTTATTTTATTTATTTACAAAATATTGTCATACAAAAATATTATAAAAAATTCCAAAGAAAAATCACCATAATTGGTCATGCAATAATATCATAAATAAACATGTTAAAATCATGTTAAAATATCATGCAAATAAATAAAATCCATAACAAAATAAAATAAAACATACCAAAAATATGCAAAAATATCATAATAAATCATGCATATAAAATGCATACAAAATCATGTGAAAATATAGTAATAAATCCTGAAAACAAAATCCATGCAAAATACTATGCAAATAAATAAAATCCATGTGAAATATATCATGCAAGTAAATAAAATTCATGCCAAAGTATCATAATAAATCAAGCAAATAAATGTCATAATAAAAATCATATGAATAATCATGCAAAAATATCATAAAAATCATACCAAAGATTCCTTTCTTTTTTTTCTTTTTCTCATCACTTTTAATTTAGCCACAATTAAAAATAAAAAAAAAATCAAAAAATCAAAAATCAAAAAATCAAAAATCAAAATCAAAAATCAAAAATCAAAATCAAAATTAGAAAATAAAAAGAAAAAGAAAAGGAAAACTTGTGATCTTGTCAAGTCGGTAAAGGGTCAACACATTGGTCATTATGGATTGGAGCATGAATCTTAGACCTTCGAAACAACATCGTCTTGATAACGTATAAAAAGCAAAAAAAAAATGATTTTCCTCAGATTTCTCCTTGTCTACTCTTTCTAGCCCCCATTTTCTCTTGACATTTCTTTAAACAAACTATCAAAAAATTCAATTGTTCCCAGTTTTCAATGAAAAAAACCTGGAATCCAACATTGAAAATTCAAACTTCCATTGAAAAATTCAAAGAAAACCATAAATTCAAATAAAATCCCAAACAAAAAACCAAAATTCCTAAAAATTTAAAAATTTCTCCAAAATCCTAGAAACACTAGAAATAGATTCCTAAACTCCCTTACTAAAATTTCTAACAATAATCTTAAAAGCACCAAAAATTGAACCAAATTTCTAGAACTCAAAATAGAAAAGCCCAAAATTTTTAATTGCTATTTTTTTTAGCGCTAATTACTCTTTTGATTGCTTGTTTCTTGCTTGTGTTTTTTTATTACAGATTATGGTTTTTTATATGGGGATTAAATCCCTTTTAATTTGGAAAACCCCAAATCTAATCGAATCATGGCAAAATCAAATTTTAATTCTTTAAAAATGATTTTTCTTTTTTCAATGAATTGGAGCCCAAGTTTTTTCAAAATTAAACTGTATTGATTGTTCTTGAATCTTTACCTTGATTTTCAAGTGTTGACTCTCTGCAAATCTTTTCTTTTTTTATTTTCCCTTTTTTTCTTGGTTACATGGCAAAAAACAAACAAAATAAAAAATAAAAATAAAACTAAAAACCAAAAACAAATAATAATAATAATAATAATAATAATAATATAATAAAAAACACAATTTTGGGCTATTTGATATTGGGCCTAGAATTCAATTTCACTATTAAAGCCCAATTAAACAACTTTGTATCCCATTATCAAAATTCAAAGGCCATTTAAATGTCAAAAAAATTTTCAGACAAATAAGGTGTCTACAAATGTTTCTCTTTGTTTAAAAAGTCATATTCAAATAGTTTTAAATCCAAATAAAAAAGAAGTATACTCAATTACATATAATTATAATTTCACATTAGAAATGTTGTTAAAAATTAATTAATATCACAAAAACAACAAAAATAAGACATTGAAGATGAAGAAAAAAAAGCTTAAATAAGAAACTTTTAAATTATAAGGATGATAAATAAAAAATATTAGATTTTGATGGGTTATTATTTCAATTTAAACTTTGGTTCTATTCAATCATTTCGTGTTTAAATAACTAATAAGTTTTTAACTTTTCAAAATCAATTGAAATCAAATCAAATTAGTTCATTTTATAATTTTGTGTATTGTAATATTTTTTAATTAAATTAAAATTCAAAATGAGTAAAAATTTATGCATACTCAATTCAAATTTTGAACTGTTTCAAGTTTGAGTTGATTAATCATATTATTTTTAGCTATACTTTAATGGTACTAGTAATAAACTTAAAATAAAATGAGAACACAATATAATGAAAATTTAAGAATTTAAGTACAAAAGTTATGAAGATACTAATGATAATTTTAGAAGAAAATCATTATGCATAAATCTTGCAAAGATTAAAGAATATATTTTCTTTTGAGGACATTAAAATTCGTATTACAAAAAAGTTAATATAGATCAACGAGTTTATAAACGTTCATTTGCTAATCAAGTTGTTGTATATGGGTTAAGGGAAACAACTCAAACATTTTATTTAAAAGAGATATTATAGTTCATACCCATTCAAAAAAATAATATAAAGTTAAACATTATTTAGGTTGTTATAACCCTTTGAAATATTTTTTACTCTTTTCAATGGAAAAGTTGGTTGATATCAAAAAAGCAAGAAAGTTATTTTGGAATAATGGTAATAAGAATGAAGCAATAATTGGAAATATACCATTTTTTTATTTAGTAAAAGAATTTTTTTGACGGAGAATGTAAAGGTAATTCTTGTGAGCTTAATAATATTTTTAAATGTTGTCTACCCTTTTTTTATAAATTTTGTTTAGTAAATTTTTTCTCATAAATTTGATCACATATATAACAAAGTTTTTACCCAAAATTATATACTTAAAAATATAAACATAAGGCAAACATTATTATTTTCAATGTTGGCATAACATTTCAAAATTTTTAATCTTTTTTATGCAATTGTACTTCATTAATAGATAGAAAAATACATACACTAATCATTCAATCAAATCATTAATAAAACTTTTCTTAATGTATGTAATTTTATCATAAACTAAAAATTTGAAGAATATAAAAAATTTACTTAAAATAACTCAGTTTTGATACTTAGAATGGCATAATAAGTTATGATTTTAACTTATAATTACATGTTAAACTACAAATAGCAAATTAAAAGCATTTACTCGTTACTTTTCAATTATCTTTACTGAAACTTTTTCTTATTTTCTTTATCTACTTTATAACTTAGATCATTTAACACACATTGAGGTTACTTGTTTTCTAGATATACATAAATCAATGATAATATAACAGTAGATAATTGATAACTTATTAATTAATCATTGAAAACTTAAAAGTAATCAACATTAATTAGTAGTAATCTTTAATAACTTAATAATTAATCAATAATAACTTAATTGTAAATCATGGATAATTTAATAGTAAATTAGTAATAACTTAATAGTAAATGAAAGATAATTTAGTAGTCAATAATTGATAACTAAGTAATACATCAATAATAACATATAGTAATACCATAATAATTTAATCGTAAATCAATTATAATATAGCTGAAAATGCATAACAATATAGAAGTAAATTGATGATAATTTGATAATAAACTGTCTTGATTTAATAGTAATGAATTAATAGTAATAAATCATAAATAACTTAGTGGTAAATCAAGGATAACTTATTAAAAAAAGTGATAACTTAGTAGTTAATTATTAATAACTTAGTAATAAATCAATGATAACTTAATAGTAAATTAGTGATAATTTGATAGTAAATCAATCTTGATTTAATAATAATGAATTAATATTAGTAAATTATAAAAAACTTAGTGGTAAATCAATAATAACTTAGTAGTAAATAATCGACAATTTATTAGTTAATCATTGAAAATTTAAAAGTAAATTAATAGAGAATAGTTAACCAGTGATAACTTAATAGTAAATTATAGATAATTTAGTAGTAAATCGATAATAATGTTATATTAAATAATAAAAAATTAGGTAGTAAATCAATGATAATATAGTATTAAATAAATAATAAACAATAGTTAATCATTGATAATTTAGTAGTAAATTGATAACATTATACTAAATCACAAATAACTTAATAGTAAATTACTAATAATTTAGTTGTATTTCAATGATAATTTAGTAGTAAATTGGTTAATCAATGATAACTTTATAATAAATTATCGACAAATTAGTAGTAAATTAGTTACAACATTATAATAAATCATCGATAACTTAGTAGTGAATCATCAATAAATTAATAATAAATCATTTATAACTTAATGGTATATCATTCATAATTTACTGGTAAATCATTCAAAAATTAGAAGTAAATCATGGATAATTTATTAGTAAATTATTGACAATATAATAGTAAATCAATGATAATTTAATTGTCAATTATTGATAACTTTTTTATACTTGAAGTTGTCAAGAATTGAGTCCTAGTTACTGGTAGAAATGATGCCAGAACTTTCATCTTGGGGCCTAGGATAAATCTACCATAAACTTATTCGATAAAAAATTTAGTAAAAAAATTTCTAAATTTGAATGAAGCAAAAATGTTATTATATACAAAGAAAATTATCTCATATATTTTTAGTGGACTTTTTAAACTCTATATTTTATAGTTGTAAATGCATAACAATATATTAGTAAATCATGGATAGCTTAATAAAAAGTAAATGATAACTTAATATTTAATAATTAATAACTATCATAACGGTTTTAAGACCGTTAGATAAAAAGATTTTAAAATTGAGAAACATAGAAGAGTTGTCAACAATCTTTTTTAAGATATGATTGGCCACCAAAATACTTATCTTTTTAATAAAGCGGTAAAACAATTTTAAAGTTTATCAAAAAGATAATTTTGGTATATGAAAACAAAATTAGTTCGAAAGTCGATTACACATAGGAGAATATTATCACCTCTACAATGCTTATGAAAATTGGTACCAATTAATAATGCTTTATCTTTAGGGCTAGATAAAATGCTATCGATTTGCACTTTAATAATAATTCCCTTCATTTTTGAAAAAAAATCAATTTTAGGGTTTCGGGTTTTAAGGTTTCGAGGTTTTAGAGCTTAGGGTTTTAATGTTTCGAGTTTTAGGGTTTTTAGATTTTAAGGTTTAGGGTTTTACGGTTTTAGGGTTTTGGGGTTTTAAGGTTTCAGGGTTTTTACTTATGAGAAAAATGAGAATTGTTGATAGCCCGAACTTCCTCAATTATCCCCAACATTTAGGTAAACTTTTAAAGCAAGTTCCGTATTTGTATTTTCCATTTTTCATTAAAAGTTCTACTTTTAATACAACATGAGACAAAATGAATGATCTAGATGCGAACTAAAAATTGAAACAACTAATATAATCCATGCCATGCATATTTAATCTTATACTATTTTCTTTTGATTCTTTTCCAAAATAAAATAATAATAAAAAGAAAAGAATTTTGTTTATTATTTTTTGGTTTGCAAAAGAAATTTTTTAGTTTTTTTTTTTATTAATTTTTATTTCTCTAACATCTATGCGAAATTAAATTTTTCAAAACACGATTTAAATTTCCTCTAAGCAATGTTTCTAAAATTGTTTTCCACTTAAAGATGTCATTTTAATTTATTAATTTCCAAAAATCTAAAATCATTTTTAAATCATAAAAATATTATCTTTCACTTTTTCCAAATTACACTTTTATTTTATAAATCATTCACAAATAAATTAACTTTCAAAAATTATTTATACGCATGTTATTTATTATTGCGATTATTATTTTTTATGATTTTTGAAACAATATTAACAAACCTAGAAAACATTAAGGATATAATAAAAAAAATAACTAGAAGGAGAAGAAAATATACTAAAATAAAACTTTAACACTGAAGTTCAAAGTCCACCATCTGTTGAGCCTAAGGAACAAAACTATTGGATTGAAAAATGATACGTTTTGTTCAAAAAAAAAAAAAAAGGGTTGAAAGTCAATTAGGATAGGATCAAGCTTAAGTCACCGATCCAGGTCAAGGTAGGAGAATCTGGGCCGGTTTATGAGAGGCTTGAAGCGGATACACGTCGATCTTCTGGGTCATAGGCTGGGCCGGTCATTTCTTTTCTTTTTTTGCACACTATAAATATAAAAAAAAATTCTATCTTTGATTTACATGCCTCTTCTAAAAAGAAAAATCTCTTCCTTCAAACAGAACCCAAATAGACCACATTCCAAGCCCAATATCTGGTCAAACCCCACCACTGTCGCTGTCATTCCCCATCGCCAGCAACCCCCGATCGATGCCACTTAGCTTCGAAAACACTTCTCTTCTTCCCCTATTCTCAGATCTAGGCTTTATTTCTCACAAATCTCCTCAAAATAACCTAGATCTACCCTTTAAGTTTCGATACAAACAGTCAAAAATTTCCTTTACCCACCGTCTAATCCTTCTACCTTTTCTTGGATGTTAATCTCCTCCTTCTACCCTTGCTTTTCACCGTCATCGATCATTTAAAGGCCTGTTGTCATCGCCAACCACCGTGAATAAACCCATGCTATTTACTCCTCTGTTTTTGCCTTCTTTTTTTTTTTTTTTTTTATTTCTTACTATGTTGGTGCTGTTTCTCGCCATCCTAGGGGATATGTTTTTTGGTTTTCTTTTTTCTTTTTTTTTTTTTTTGGTTTTTGGATAGTTGATGAACTTTGCTAAGTTTTGGATGATTTTTAGGATGCGTGGTGGTTCACAGAGTTTCAGGTGTCTTAGTTTTGGTTATGGGTTGGGGAATGGTGATGAAGGGCTGATGGTTGTTTGTAATGGTGGTTTGGTGCTTTAAATAGTGCTTAGGTGGTATTTGCGCAGTTTAGGTTAGATTTCGGTTGAGGTGAAAAGGCTGAATGTTGGGTGCGTGCAGAGGCCGGCACTGGTGCTGTGATTTTGGCTATGTGCGGGTAGAAGGTAATTGAGCTACCTTGCGGGCCACTGGTGATTGGGTTTCGATTTCACTGATGAACAAAAGAAGCCCCCTTTTCTTTTTTGCCTTCCCCCTTTCTTTAGAGAACCCAGCTTTCCCCCTATAAGTTTCTGGCCTTGGAATAATTTTTTTTAAATTGGTCTGGGAGACGTGTAGTAATGGCTGGCAGTTTTAGGACCGTGAAGTCTACTAAACGTAGGGTATCAGGCTCCTTTAATCAATTCATGTTAAGAGGGAAATAGAGCTAAAAGTGAGGTAAAAAAAAAAAGAAAGCAGGAAATGAAATTACTAGCAAAAAAAATGAAGTAAGACTTCCAAATGACCAACCAAGCCTTAACTTTTTTTTTTTTTTGTTATTTTTCAATTAATAATAAAAATATTTAAATTTAAAAATAAATAGATAAATGAAATTGGGCCTTAAAATCATATGTTGAATTTTTAAATTTTAGGATCTAAAATTTGATCTTGGACTTTAGGCTTTGAAACCTATATTATGACTTAATCTCAAATCAACTTGAGTTAATTATTAAGTAATTAATTATTTATTATTATGTTATCATTTATTTGTGTATATCCAAAAATAATAATAATCATAATATATGCGATATGATACAATTTGTAAGTAAGAAAAAGAAATAAAAAAAAGTTCAAATATAATAACAATACCTTAAGTCTTATATTCTATATTTTGCAATCGATTGTATAAAAGATTGAATAAGATAATCATATTAGGTTGTAATTTAAATTTTTTTACGTCATTCATTTCTATCGATAATAATATTTTCATTTAATTTCTTAATTATCATATCATTTTTTATTATTTACATCCATATATTTTGTGGTCTACCTTAAAAAGTTTTAATCTCTCTTAGCTCCAAAAACTTAATTATTTTAATTAGTGTACAGCTAGGTTTATATTTCACATATTTAAACCATCTCAAATGATCCTCTCTCAGTTTCTCTTTAATTCAGACAACCCATAATTTTTCTTGAATCTTTTCACTTTTTATTTTGTCTCTTCTAGTCTTATCACCTATCCATCTAAGCATCCTTATCTCTGCTACGTTTGTTTTCTTCTCAATGAATAACTTAAAAGTATAAGTAAATACTCTTAATTTATTATCAATAGTTTAGCAAGTAATAATAAGTTTAAATCATAACATTGTATACTAACACAAGTATTAAAACTAAATAAAATAAATATATATAATATCTATTAAGTTAACATTTCTAAAATATTCTTTAAATTTTTTAGTTCATGATAAAATAGTACAAATTAAGATAAGTTTTATTAATGATTTGATTAAATTATTAATGTATGTGTTTTCATATCTATTAACGAAATACAATTGCCTATAAAAAAATTAAAAATTTTGAAGTGTTCTATCAACAATAGAAGTAATAAACTTGACTTATGTTTCTATTTCAAAGTATATAATTTTGAATAAAAACTTTATTATATATATGATAAAAGTAATGAGAACAAATTTACTAAATAAAATTCATAAAAATGTAACATACAATAATTTTTTAAAAATATCAAATTAACAATAATTACCTTCATATTCTTCAAAAAAAATTTCTTCTACTAAACAAAAACATAGTATATTTTTAATTTTTTTTACTCTTATAACCATAATTCAATATGATTTTTTTGATATTTTGATGTCAATCAACTTCTCTATTTGAAAGAGTAAAAATATTATAAGGTGTCATAATAATTTAAACAATGTTTAACTCTATGTCTGTCTTCTTAAATGAGTATGAATTACAATATCTTTTTAAATGAAATATTTGAATTGTTTTTCTCAATCCATATAACAGCAACTTGATTAACAAATGAGTAAATATAAACTTATTGATCTAGATTAATATTTTTGCAATATGAATTTTAAAATTCTCAAAAGAAAACATATTATTTAATCTCTGTAAGACATGGATATAAGAATTCTTTTGGAATTATTATTAGTATCTCTATCATTTTTGCACTTAATTTTTTATTGTATTATGTTCTTATTTTATTTTACAATCTATTACCAGTACAAAAAGTATAACTAAAACAATATTTGATCAATTCAAATTTATAATAATTCAAAACTCAAATTGAGTATAAATAAATTTTTTACACATTTTAAATTTTAATTTAATTAAAAATAATATAATATACATAATTATAAAAACTAACTAACTTAACTCAATTTCAATTGATTTTAAAAAGTAACAACTTAGTAGTTATTTAAAACTCGAAATGATTGAACATAACCAAAATCTGAATTAAAATAGTAACCCAATCAAAATCCAGTATTTCTTGTTTATCTTTTGTAACAATTTAAAATTTCTTATTTAAACTTTTTTTTCCTTCGTCTTCAATATCTTATTTTTATTATCTTTGTGGTTAAATTAATTAAATAATTTTAAGAGTATTTCTAAAACAAAATTACAATTATAAGTAATTGAATATACTTTTTTTTTATTTGGATTTAAGACATTTTGAATCTAGCCTTTTAAATAAAAAGAAGTATACACCAATTATTAAGTAAAATTTGTACAATTGCATAAGTAAATGAGTACACTATTAATAGAAGTAGATGATAAAACTTGATTTGACCTAATTGTTTGTTGATCCTTAGTTTAAAATCCAACTTGAAATTATAAAAAGTCAAAATTCAAAATGATTGAAATACTAGATATACAATTAAATAAAAAATTATCAAATGAATTTTACTAATAAATGCACTTGAATCATTTTTTAGTTTAGTTAAGTTATAATTTATAATAATATTTTTATGTTAAATGTAATAGAGATAATTAATTTGATGAATTTCAATTCTTTTGAAAAAATATTATTTAATATGGCAACCTTAAAAATTTTGATATAACAGTGAATATTTTTCAACTAACATAAAAGAGAAAATAAATGACTATATAATGTTTTTCCAAATAAAAGAGTTTATATTAATTATAAAGAAATTTAAAATCAATATATTTGTGTTTTTTTTTTATTAAAACATCATATAATACTATCCTTCTTTGTCATATAGAGAAAATAGAGTTATACATAACCATTTAATCTTTCGTCTCATTTTTCTACTTAAGATAATTTGGATTGGTGTTTCCATCAATTGAATGTAATTGTATATTATATCAATTGAAACTTAATTTTTCTTTTACTTAAAAAATTTTATTAAACATTAATTTTTAATATACAAAAATAGTTAAATACATAATTTTTAAAATTAAAATAAAACAAGATAGATTCTTAACCTTGATACTTGTCATGTTTTCTTAAGAAAATTTCAATTCTAAGAATGACTAACTTGTTATGTAAATTTATAATGATTTCATTTTTAGTATTTCAAATATAAATTTTCATGAACGAATATAACTTTGGTATAAACAAATTTAAAAGATAGTTCCAATTAGTTCTAATGAATTTTGTCACACTTCGATAGAATTCACCAAAAATAATTAATTTTACTTCATTTATATTTTTTTACTTAGAATAATTCATATTAGATTGTTTAACCACCTAAATGATACAAAAGCGTGTAATTTAACACAATTGAGAAATATTAAATAATATTGGGATATAAATTAATCATATATATATGCATAGTAAGATAAAAATTGAGAGAAAATTAAATTAATTATTATTTCAATTAAGGTTAATAATTCTTATGATAATTTGACAGGATCCAATTCTAAGCTACTTATAGCTCAACCATCTCTTGAATCATCAAATTTTACAGGTAGAAAGTTCAATTAAAGTATTCAACAAATCACATAGTGCTAATTTTTTTATAAAGGGGATGCAATTGATTTTATATTAGTTTTTATTCTTTGGAATAGCAATTATAAATTTCTACAAAAAAAATACAAAAAAGAAATTAATTATAGAGGTCAAACTAATTATAATAATGATATATTAAAAAATTATTTCAAGGGAGTAAAATGATTTAATTATGTTATCAATGATCAAATGATTAACTCATAAAACATATAAATAATAAAATCATTAACATACATATATAGTTAATATATTAAAACAAAAAAATCAATAGGCAAAAAGTAGAAAAAATAAATATACTTAAATGACTTAATTATAATTATCTTTAATGAATTTATTGATCAACATAAATTACATATAGAATTGCTTTTTCAACAATCAAATAAATAAATTTCATATAATTATTTTATTCCTATTCACGTTAAGTTTTGATGTTATCTTATTTGTATTTTTATTTGATGTGAAAATTTGTTCTACTAATAAAAAAGAAGTCTAATAATAAAAAAATCATTTAAATTAAATTTTATAAAAAAAATTGCTAATGGTATTTTAATCAATCACTTTTAAAATTTTTTAGAAATAAAATTTTATTAAATATAATTTGATCAATCACTCTTAGCTCTTTTTTAGTCTAGTAAAAAAATAATTTAAAATTTATAAAAAGATTTATTAAGTATATTTTAATCAATCACTTTTAGAATTTTTGGAATTAAAATTTTAGGTATTTAATTTCACATAAACTCTTTTTTTTTAGTTGATTTAAATTAAACTTAAATAAATTAATAAAAATTATATATTTAAGGATAAATTTATTAACTTAAAATTTGTAAAGGTATTTAAGTCGATTACTATTAATACTTTTAGAGTTTATACTTTTATATATAGATGATGTATATAGATAGATAGATAGATAAATAGATATATGTTTCCTTTTCTTTAAACTTTGAAATATATAATTTTAAAATATGTAATGAATTTTAATGGTTTTTTTAACATAATATATATGTGTTTAACTTCAAATATCATGATTTTGAAAAACTAAATCTTTCTAACATAAAACATGAGAAACCAAACCAATTGTTGATTAAAAATCCTAATAGAGTTATGATCAGTCCTACTTCCAAAAGCTATATATATTCAACAATTTGTAACCAAATCATGTGGTTATTGCATGGTTAATAACCAAACCAATGTAGAAGTAGGAGAAGGGGAAAACCGACCCAAAGTATATATATAAGTATACAAAAAAAAAAAAAACCAGTTCTTTAAACCCTTCCTTCGTTTCTTCCATTGTTTTCTTTGCATATTCTTGAGTTTATTTTGGTCATTTACTTTCATCAACAACAATGGATTTTCCTGTAGTCAAGGGAGTAGATATTAGGAGCGGTTTAGCTATGGAGTGGATCAAACTTAAGGTTCTTGGCAAGGGTTCCTATGGAGTGGTGAACTTGGTGAAACCAATAAACTACGTTTTTGCTGATCGAGTTTTCGCTGTTAAGTCGTGTCGTTACGAGGATTCCAGTTCTGTTCAGAAGGAATTAGAAATCCTGGAACAGTTTGCTGATTGTCGTAATATTGTTCAATGCTATGGTGATCTGTTGAGTATTGATCAGGGGATGCTGGTTTACAATTTGTTTCTTGAATATGCACCTGGTGGTAGTCTTTTGGATTTGATGGTCAAGAAATATGGGGGCAAGATACCAGAAAGTGATGTGAAGTGCTACTCCAAAATGCTGCTTGAAGGGATTCGGGATATTCACGCCAGAGGCTATGTCCATTGTGATCTCAAGCCGGCAAATATCCTTGTTTTTCCTCCTGATCGGTATGGTTCCATTAGCAACCTAAAGATCGCTGATTTTGGCCTGCTTAGACGAGCTGGAGAAAGAAATATGCCAGAGGTAGAGGCTTGGATGCTAAATTTTCCAGGTACTGGAGTTTACATGCCACCAGAATCTGTTACTGATGGGAAAATCAGTGCTGCCTTAGATATATGGTCCCTAGGGTGCGTTGTTCTTGAGATGATCACCGGAAAATTACCATGGGAATATCATAACTTGGCGGATTTGGCGATCAAGATTGGATTTTCGAGATATCCTCCAAAAATACCAGAAACCATGTCAAGCACTGGGAAAGATTTCTTGATGAAGTGTTTTGCCAGGAATCCAAGTGAAAGATGGACTGCTGATATGCTATTAAGCCATTCTTTTCTCCTTTCAGAGTGCCCTCCGTTGTCACCTCATTGTCTTCCATGCATGGAAGAACTGGAGGCAATGTGCCTAGCTCTTTTGGATGATTGAAAATTGTTTTATTTTTTCGTTTTTGTCTCTGTATTTGGATGCAATGTCAGATGTATAACATAAATATTTTCCAATTAATCTCTGGTTTGATGTCATCCTGAAATCATAAAATTCATGATCTGTTGCGAACAATTTGTTTTTATTTTGTTTTGCAGATCTGTTTATTGTAAGTAGGGATTTGGTTTCGTTACTTCTATCCTTGCTGTTGGTCCTGTATACGAGTGTACGCTTTTCCATACTCTCAAGCAAGTAGGCGGCTACTCGCCTGTTATTAGATGCAATTCTGAAGTATAAAACTCCCATTGTAGTTTCCTAAAGGCTCCTAAAAATCTTCTAAAATTTTCCTTAACGTTATTGATGATTTATATCAGTCCTTTGTGAGCGCTGAATTGAAGATAAAATCTATTGGATGTACAAAGTGTCAATCTATTGGTCACTTCAGCTGCCCTGATTGCTCTAATACACCTAAAGTTTGATTCTCAATCATGCCATTGAAGACATATCTTCTCTTATGCTCATGCTTATGATCATGAGCTTTCTTCCTATAGCCATTGTACTTAAAATTTTTTCTCTTAATACACTGGATTTTGTAAATCCTCTTGTAGATGGAGATTTGTGACAGTGGCTCCTATTTATACTGATTTCATTCCTCAATGTCAATGTTATAATGGATGTGTTATGAATCCCGCCTCTTCCCTCCATTGTACTTAAAACCTTTTTGTCTGAATGCACTGGATTTGATTATCGCACTTATAGATGTAGATTTGTGAGGGTGGCTTCTATTTATAGGTGTTTCATTATCCATCCCAAAGTTATAATGGATGTCCTATGAATCCTGGTTGTTTATGTTTGTGTCAAGCAAGGAAAGCATGTATAATTGTATTCAAGTCCACTAAAGTAAGCTTGGTAAATATTCCTTTTCGCCTTAGAAATATGGTCCCTAGGGTTCATTGACAGCTTTGTTCTTGAGATGATCTCCGGAAAATTACCATGGGAATATCAGAAGCTGATGGATTTTGCGATCAAGATTGGATTTTGAAGATATCCACCAAATATACCAGAAACCATGTCAAGCACTGGGAAAGATTTCTTGATGAAATGTTTTGCAAGGGATCCTAGTGGAAGATGTACTTTTGATATGCTGTTAAGCCATCCTTTTCTCCTTCCAGAGTGCCCTTCGTTGCCACCTCCAACAAAATCTCGTAATTGTCTTCCTTGCATGGAAGAACTGAAGACAATGTGCCTAGCTTTTTTGGATAATTGAAAATTGTGTCTTCGACTCTATACTTGGATAAAATGCGGTTAATAAAAATATTTTCCAATCTTTGGTCTGACATCATCCTGAAATCATTAAATTCATGATCTGTTGCTGACAATTTCTTTCTATTTTGTTTTCCATGTGTTTATTGCAAGTGGATATTTGGTTTCATCACTTGTACCCTTGGTGTTGATCCTGTATATCAGTGTATGCTTTTCCCTGTTATCAACCAAGCGGTTGCCTATTATTAGATGCAATTCTGAAATATAAAACTCCCATTATGTTATGCACATGTATATTTGCCATTGAATGCTAAACCACATTAACTTTCAACTGGCAGATAAAGGAATGGAAATAGAGTATTAAGCAGCTGCTCTACAGGAAAAGTGAACTTTAACGAAGAGTCCGAGATGGGTGAGCAAGTGATGGACTGCTATTGGTTGGTTTTACGAAGTCACACTCATCTTAATTAATATCACAGTATTAGTTTTCTAATTCCTTCCTGGAATTGGTGGAATAGGGAGCCCCGGAAGGGGTGGCAGAGAAGGGAGTTGAGGTAATGGTGGGAGATTGGGAAGCAGGGGACTTGGTTGTGGTGTTGTTGGGTCTTGAAGTGGAGGTGGAAATATGGGATAATTTGGTTCGCCAAATCCCAAGGTGTTTTGAGTGTTGAATTTCTTAGAATCTTGAACACTTGGTTTTTGGTTGCATAGATTTGGTTGTTTCAATGGCTTGAAAGTGAAAACCTAGCTGAGAAAATGCGAGTTCCTTACTTTCTTAACTTGAGATGGGGTGATGATGAAGTTGCTGTTGAGGCCACAGAACAATATGGCTCACTGCTAGTGATAAGTTTCACTGAACATCTCTTGATTTTCTTTACATGTTTGCTAACTGAGAAAGGCAAACGAACTATGAATTCTCCATGCATATTGGTTTTCACTTCTTACCGAAAACTTGACCTCCAACTCTCATCTTTACATTCCACCGCAACAGATGCACCTGCAGAAACAAAATCCTAGAAAGCATATTAATTTGAGCCTAAACAGATCAAAACAAAAATGA
The DNA here is from genome assembly GCF_047325235.1 of Durio zibethinus. NCBI lineage: Eukaryota > Viridiplantae > Streptophyta > Magnoliopsida > Malvales > Malvaceae > Durio > Durio zibethinus. The sequence continues at coordinate 14,378,877 of NC_143182.1, forward strand.
TAATAGCTGTGTTGATAGAATATTGAACTCTTAGTTTTAGTCCGATTCAAATCCTGGCAACTTCAACTATAAAAAATAAATAAATAAATACAAGGCCAGGAAAATTGGAAGTAAAACAGCTGACCTGAAATAAAGTTGTTGGCCTTGGAGAAATCCTCCTGGAAACAAGTGTCACAGTACACAGTTCCAACAACAACAGCAGAATGAAGCTTATGGCTATGGCTAGCCTCTAAGAGATCATTGATTGTTACACTGAGCAACAATATTAAGGAAAACCAAGACATTTTCATCCTTCTCATCTCTTCAAGTACCTCCTTTTTTAGTTTCAATAACTCAGCAACTTTTATAGTCTAACCCATCAACTTTCTTTATGTCATTCATGCAAAAACCAGCAACTGCAAACTGGTAGCAGTGAATTTAGGTTTAATCTCTCCCTCCTCCAAACAGCTCAAAAGGAATGCATAAATTAAACAATGTGGGATAGGGTTGGATTTACTCCCGCTTGTTCACGAGCCACTTACAGCTGCAAAGGGAACGAAAAATAACAGGAAACTTTAATCATGAAAATGGTTTTTTTTTTTTTTGCTGTGTTTATGTTCTTCACATTTGAACCTGCTTGTTGCAAGCCACCGAAAATGCTTAGCCATTTGAGCAGAATGCAATAATCAGCCATGATTTTCCCATCGTTGTTCTAAGTGAGCCACAAAATAGTAGAATCACTCAAGGTTGATTAGAAGTTTTGAAATCTTGAGATATTCAAATTGACAATTATTTTTTCTACCAAAAAGATTTAGAATCATTTACGGATATCAAGTTTATTTATCATTAAAAAAAAAAGATACATGTTAAAGAGAACGCATTAGAACTATTATATTAATCTGTTACGTCTGACAAAACAAAAATGCTTGTGAATGTACAAGCATACATTTGACTCAATAATAAGCACGCATATTTCCCATTTTTTAAAGGGTTCGATTTGAATTTCTTTTTTTTTTTTAATGATAAAATATTATACTAACCCTTTCTTTTAAAGATACTAACCCTTTGTTTTATTCATTCAAAAAAGGTTTGATTTTATATAAAATAAAATCCATAGATGGATTATTTTAATAATTTTGTAATGAGATCCAGAACTTTTATAAGTTAGACATTCTGTAATATATCATTTATACATAAAAGTGTTAATTCTAAAAATATTAAAAGTGATCAACTAAAATACTTTAAATAAAATTTTAATTCTAAAAGTATTAAAAATAAGTTATTAAAATACCTTTAATAAAATTTTTAATAAATTTTAATTTATATAATTTTTTATTATTAACATTTTTATTATTAAATTCTTATTTATTAAAATTTTAATAAATTTTAATTTAAATGATTTTTTAACTATTAAATTTTTTTATTATTATCAAATTTTTCGTATAAAAAAATTGATTAATCATAGTTGAATTCTCATTTCTGACATGCTTAATTAATTAGTCGTCATTCAACAGCCTTTCTCTCATATTTTTGGTTTGATTTTCATAAGCAAACAATACACTGAAACAGTATAAACATCAATGCGTTATAAAACTTGGCACTGTTTTATTTTTTATAATTCCATTATAATTTTTAATTATATTTTAGAGTAATTGAACATGTACTTATGTTTTATTTTTTATTATTATTATTTTAATAATTTCGTTATTCGTTTTCATTCCATATTAAATTTGTTGGAATTCAAAAAAGTGAAAGTGTATCCTACAATTAAAATAGAGGTTTGATGAAAAATCTACCTTTAAACAGGTGCTTTTTCCTTATTTGTTCTTACTTTATAAATTTATTTTTATATATTGTTGAATTTATTTCTTTTAAACTTAAAAAAAAAAATTAGCTAATTTCTTTATTAAATTGTATCACTTAACTTTAAGAGACTTTTTAATCATATGGTAATATGCTTTTAACTAATATAAACCATTGAGATCGTAACCAGTTAATACTATTAATAGTGAATTTATTGTTTCTTTCAATACAGGTAAATATAATTATTTTATAATATTTAAAAGTATAAATTTTAAAAATATTAAAAGTGATTGATTTAAATATTTTAATGAATTTTTAAATTAATAAAATTATCTTTAAATATATATAACTTTTATTGATTAATTTAAGTTTAATTTAAATTAACTTGTTGGGTGCGTGCAAAGGCCGACACTGGTGCTGTGATTTTGGCTATGTGCGGGTAGAAGGTAACTAAGCTACAGTGCGAGCCAATGGTGATTGGGCTTCGATTTCACTGATGAACAAAAGAAGCCCCCTTTTCTTTTTTGCCATCCCCCTTTCTTTAAACAACCCAACTTTCCCCCTAAAAGTTTCTAGCCTTGGAATTTTTTTTTTAAGACTAGTTTGGTAGACGTGCAATAATGGCTGCCGGTTTTGGGACAATGAAGTTTACTAAACCTAGGGTATCAGACTCCTTTAATCAATTCATGTTAAGAGGAAAAATAGAGCTAAAAGTGAGGTAAAAAAAAAAGAAGCTAGAAATGGAATTACCAGCAAAGAAAATGAAGCAAGACCCTCGAATGATTGACCAAGCCTTAGCTTCTTTTTTGTTATTTTTCCATTAATAATAAAAATAATTAAATTTAAAAATAAATAGATAAATAGAATTGGGTCTTAAAATTAAATGTTGAATTTTTAAATTTTAGGCTCTAAAATTTGATCTTGGACTTTGGGCTTTTAAGCCCATATGACTTAATCTCAAATCAACTCGAATTAAATTAGATTGGGCCTTGGCTCGTGTGAAAACGATCCACAAATAAGTAATTTGAATCAAAATTTGGATAAGTCCAATTTGAACACTTAAAACTGACTCAACTCAAAACATTTAAATTAAACTTAAAAATTGATGATCTCAAATTGTTTAGGACAAAATTAGGTGTATAATCAGTAATAGAGTAAAGATATTGATAACAATTTTGTCCGAAGTCAATGATTTGAGGGTTTTTTTTTTCAAATTTTTTTTGGATTTTTTAACCTTAGTGTTTTTTTAATTATTATTTGTTTTTTTTTTTAATTTCTTGGATTTTTTTTATTTTTTTAATTCTTGAAAAACTTATATCATTATATGCTTCACAACTTTTGAAAATAAATTTGAAAGATTCTCTCATCAAAGGTTATACAACTTTTGAAAATAAAACATAATAACTTGAAGATTATGCTTGGAGGTATTACAAATCTTGACACTCAAACAAACTCAACTCAAAGAGGACTTAGAGATTATGTTCGAATGTCTTATAAATCTTAACACTAATAAAGATTCTGCTTGAAAGACTTACAAATCTTACTTAATAGACTTAAAGATTATGCCTGGAGGTCTTATAAATCTCAACATTTATGAAAGCTCCTCTAATCAGTGGCATTGAAACTTTAAAGATTTAAAATGTTTTACCCGAAGGAGTTAGAGTTATGTTTAGAGGTCTTATAAATCTCTACATTTAGGAATGCTTCTCTAAATAAATGCCTTAAAACTTTAAAATCTTTTAAAAAAATAGCTCCTCATAAACAAAGGCTTTGAATCCTTAAAGATTTCATCTGAAGAAGGCTCATCTAATCAGAGGCATTGAAACTTTAAAAATTTAAAATATTCTGCCTAGAGGACTTACGAATTCTTTGTAAAATTCTCTTTTTCGAAAAAAAAGTTCAAGTTTTAGGATTTTTTAAAATTAGGATATCATCATTGAAAAATGAGATGACTTCGAATATCACCATCGAAGAGAATTCAAATATCAACATAAAAAAAAATACAAATTCAGACTTGAATATCTAGATATTACCATCAAGTGAATGCAAATGTTATCGAATATCACCATTAAAAAATGAGATGACTTCAAATATCACCACCGAGTGAATGCAAATGTTTTTAGATATCGCCATCGAAATAAACTCAGATATCATTATTGAGTAATTTTGAAGGGATCATAACATTTTTCTTAACCGGTGTCAATTTTATTAGGCTTAAAATTTAAGTGCCAATTAAATTAGCTTAAATCTTATTAGTACCATGTAATCTGGGTTTGAAGCGCTAACTAAATTGGGTTTAAAATTTGAGTGCTAGCTAATCTGGGCTTAAAGTGCTAACTAAACTAGGCTTAAAGTACTAGCTAATCTAAGCTTGAATGTCATCTAATCTAGGCTTAAAATTTAAGTGCTAACTAATCTGGGCCTAAAGTGCTCACTAAATTATGCTTAAATCTGAGTGCCAACTAATCTAGCTTGAATCTTATTAGTGCCAGCTAAACCAAGCTTAAATCTTATCTTGTATCGTATCTCATTTTTCATTTTTGTCAATAACCCTTCCATTTTTTGCAAATGCTTTTTGTTTAGACTTTTAAAACCCTTTTGATATTTTGGTCTCTCAACAAATTAATTTCATCTTTTCTTATTTCGTGCTCATCTTTTTCATGATAGACTTCTTTATCTCTTTTTGTTGCTTTTCTGCTATTTTTCTTTTCTTTTTCTCTTTTTCTCTTGATAGACTTTTTTTCTCATTTGTTTTTTTTTTTTTTTTTGGATAGACTTTTTTCTTAATAATTTTCTTTTCTCTTTTTTTTTTGCTTTTATTTTTTCCAAAACTCAAAAGAATGTCCACATTTCTTATTTATTTAATGTTTGCAACATTCTTAAATGCAATTTAATGCAAGTGTATAATCTCAAAATAAATGGTAAAAATGTGAATGTCTCTACACCACTACAAATGATCACATATGAGAATTTCTTTTCTAGTGATTGCAATGAAAATGACTTTCCACAATGCAAATGTATCCGACAAATATATGAATGCAAAACTTATCCCCATGATGCAGATATTAATATTCTTTACATGTAGATTCCTCTACAACGATGCAGATACAAATTTCATTTTTCATGATGCAAATCTATCTAACAAAGATGTAATTACAAAATTTTTAACAATAAATTTCCTTTACATGATGCAAATACCTTTTATAAATGCAAACACCAATTTTAATACATGGCATATATGCTCCGAAGGTATAAACGCAAATTTGCAAATTCAATTGTTTTTTCAATGATGCAAATGCTTATTGCAACTACAAAATTTATTTTAAAAAATGTGAATGGAAATGAACAAAATTTTATGATGAATATGCCCTCGTATAGATGCAAACACCAATATTAAAAATGGTGACGTAGATGCACTTCAAAATATGCAAACACCAAAAATTCTTTTTCGACTTTTTTCCAAGAGGATTTCAACCTACCCATTTCCTATTTCCCTACCTTTCTTGTTATTCTCCGATTTTTGCTTTCTTTGCTTTTCAAACGAGCTTTCTTGATTTTCCATTTTTCAACACATTTTCTTTTTTATTTCCATTTTCATATAACATGCAACTTACATTTTGGACTTGATTGCAAAATCAAAAAGACAAACCACTATGTTCCTCTTAAAAAAAATCTTTTTTTCTTCTTTTTTTTTTTTAATTCTTCAATGAAAAACATTTTCTTTCTTGAATCCTGACTAGTCTAAAGGTTTTCACAACACAGTTTCCTTATTTTTAACAAAAATGTGTGATTGGTTATTCAAAATTTTTCAAAATGATCAATAAATTTTCCCACATAATTAAATTTCATAGTCAAAGACAATTAAATATCCAAACAAATGTGACTTTGGAACCTCTTAAAAATTGGCAGTCTCGATTAGAAATGAAATGACAATGGATTGAATAGTTTAGGATGTCAAGATTTTAATTCATTCAAGAAAGCCTCACCACTTGAAGGGAACAAAAAAGATTGTATTTTTCTATCTAGGCTCACAAATGAAACAATATAAAAAAAAAAAAAAAAAGCATGAATCCCTTAAAAACAAAACATGTTCGACATTTCACAGTCTTTAAATGTGGCATTTTAGTATATTTCAAGGATAGCTATAATGGGCTAAAAGTTTTGAAAGGTTATTTTAAAGCGAGAAGAAAGCTCAAATTTTCAATACCAATCCCTTTAATGGATTTCAAATTTTCAAGGCATCAACATTTTTTCAATCTTTCAAAAGTATGGGTCACTTCAGACTAGTTTCTTTTATTTTGCTAGGCATCAAGATTGGCTTCGAGATCTTCAAATTTGGTCTACACCACTCTTATTTTAAGGTTTTTACCCTAGAGCCACATCTTTTTTTTCTCTTTTTCTCTTTTTATTGATTATTCCACCATGCATTTTAGAATTTCAATTTCATCCCAAATGAGATCAAATAGGTATCTTGGTAATAAAAAAGAGCAAAGGATTCGCAAATTTTATAATGGTTCCTTAAAGAAAAACTTCTCAATTTAGGCATTTATCTATGATCCAATATAGATTTTTTTAAAGGATGTAGGCCAAAACAAATATTTTGTCTTTTTTTTTCATTTTTAAGTTCTTTTTTTTTCTTCTTGGTTTCTTTCAAAGAATTTTTTTTGTTTTTTTTTCTTTTTCAGCCTTTTCAAGTCTTTGCTTAGATTTATTTTAATTTTTCAAGTGTATGATGTCACAATCATTATTTTTTTTTCTTTTTTTTTACATACCCCCATAACTCATACTTCAATTGACTTTGCCAAACATATAATTCATGGAAAACATTCCATCATGTTAATAAGCTCATAATAGGTCTCAAATGGTTCATGTCATTCAACAAAGGAATGATTGTGGCATAAATAAAGTTGTCTTAAGGGTAATGGGTAATATTTGCATTTCTGGTCGATTTGCCCCCAAAACATGGGATAAAAAAAGATTAGAATTGGACCTTCGTGTGTTCATAAAAAGGTTTGATAAAAATTGTGTAATTTTTCTTTTGGCATACTTGAGGCTGTAGAATAATCTTGACACATCAAATTACCAACATCCGATCCTTAAAAGAAATGTAATGCATGCTTGATTTTCAAGAAATCTGAAAAGGTCTCTTCCTTAGTTTTTCAAATTAACTGTCTCATTGTTCATTGCCTAAGAGAAAAATATCATCATTTTATATCACAGTATAGTCGAGTGAAGATAAGGCTCATGAATTCAAATTCATACCCCTCTTCAAAGGGTTATGGCTAATGAGCAAAATTGTTCAAGTGGTTTGTAATATAAGAGTATTCGAAAAGGGTGTAGGTATTGGATAAGTTCATTTCTAATAGTAATCACCAATCATTTAGAAAATCTTGTCACTCAAAAGGAAATTTTTTCACTGTTTCCTTTTTCAAGGCATTTTCTTCTTTTTTATTGTTTTGGAAATCAATAATGTGAGGTTTTATTCAAATAGGAAAAAAATTTTTTCTTCCAAACAAAATCCTAAAAAGTCCAAAACTTAAAAAACCTCAAATGACAATATTCACAAAGTCATGAGATAATATGTAGCACTGTATACCTTCATTCCAAGCAAACATTCAAGCCAATTCAAAAATCACATCATCAATAGCTATACTTGGCATCTGGCCTTAGAATATTGTCATAGCCACCAACTAGCTCTTTAAATTTTGTAGAATCTGTATTGATCAAATATTGAATTGTATCCTTAAATCATCAACAATTTAGTACTAAATCATTCATAAATTAATAATAAACTAATGATAGTTTAGTAGTAAATCATTTATAACATAATAATAAATTAATAATAATTTAATTGTCAGTTATTAATAACTTTTGTATTTGAAGTTGTCAGAGTTAAACTTTGGTTTTTAGCAGAAATGAAGATAAAACATTTTAATATTGAGAAGTTAAGATAAACCTACCATGAACCTATTTAATAAAAAAAATTTAATACAAAAATTCTAAATTTGAATGGAGTAATAATGTCATTATATAAACAAAATTTATCTTATACTAAAATGGAATTCACGCTTTACTACAAGAATCAATTGTTAGATATATGATGACATAAATTTTATTAATAGTTACTAAAAGTATATCATAAATTACTAAAATTACATAAAAGGTTACCAAAATTACAGAAAGGGGTTATCAAAATTTTGCAAAAAAATTATCAAATTTGTATCAATGATTAAAAAATTATATCATAAGTTATCAAACTAATATCGAAAGTTACTAATGTATGGAAAGTTAACAAAATTTTATCAAAGGCTATCAAACTTTTAACAAAACTTAGCAAAACATATAAAAGATTATCAAAATAAAAAATATATTAAAAGTTATCAAATTTTACTTATATATATAAAAATCAAAATTAAACTGTTAGCATATACTATTATTATTATTATTATTATTTTATTATTATTATTATATCTAAAAAATTATTTAATGAGCTAAATTTTTAGAAATAAAAATTACACGTGTGACAAGCAAGTGCCGAAAACTAGTATACATATATATCTTTAAATTTTTGTATAATTAGAAGATAAACACCCAATGGAAAAAGTTTAACATGTTTAGTATCGAGAAACCCTTCATTATTCTTTTCAAATTATCATGATACATATGGAAACTTCCTATAAGATTTTCAAGAAATATCATATTCTAACTGTAGATTTAAACAAACAATAAATCATATGCCAAATCTCATCTATATCAATTGCCTACCCACATTGCCAAATTTGAAGGGGAGCTCAAAAGGAAAGAAGATCAATATCATAGCTTTTTTTTTTATATCTCTTTTCATCACTATCAAATCAAGCATTTATTACCTTTAGATCCTACAACTTTACAAATAAGACCTCGATGACTGGTATATGGATCAAAATCTATACGTCTTTTGATACCTCTTTTCTATAATAATATTAATTAAATAGTTTCATATGTTATAGATTAAAAGCTCTATATAGGCATTCTTCATTAAAAAATTGACTTCGTCCAATTAATTAATGTCCTAACATTTTCAAATTTGTTAAACATATATGACATAAAAGGCCAGATGTGGCATGGATGACTCAATAAAAAATCTTACACTTATAATATATTCCAATGCTCCGTTACCCTAAATGGCATCTTATAACCTTCTTTAGCAATAAACAATTTTTAAAACATTCAATTAGGGATTGGCTATGGCAACTAGTGTTCCACAAAGATTGGATAAAAAGCCATTTTCAAGGAAACATTAACAACCCACTAGTTTTTCCTCTCATTCGAATGAGTATTATGCTTTTTTTTCTTATATTTTATTCTTGCAATGGTAAACATTTCCCTTTTTTTTTGGATCAAAATAGTCCGTATAAGATATAAAAATAAAATATCCTAAACATTTCAAGTAATTACCTCATAATTATTGTGTCTAGTCAATTTGTTATTCGATTTAATGCTTTACTTGATAAAAAAATAAAACATGATGAAAAGAAAGATGAAAAAAGATGAAGATAAAATTTTATTAATCGAATGATTAACTTTAACAATTAAATTAATAAGTTTTTCATTTTTTTTTCATTTTCATTATTCTTATTATTTAAAACTTAAAAAAGTCTGATTAAATAATAAAGTATATATGTCTATTTGTTATTTTAAGGTTGTGTTAAGGTTCACGAATATCGAAGTATAGGCAATAATGTCATATGCAAAATACAAAGTCATGGGATGAGTCACCAACACTTGGTGATTGGTAATTGGTTGAAAGAGATTGAGCTGGTAAGCACTTAGACATTTAACACTTGTGCTAAATTGAGAGGATAGGAAGGATCACAAAAGAAGGAAGAACTCAGTCAAAAGTTTGATTCAAAGATCTTGTTTTGGTGGTAATGAGATCGTCAATGCATTAAAAAAAACATGAAATTGACATGATTATGAAGATATATAATAAGGTAAGGTTGAGACTATTGCCTCATAGAATTTGGAGACAACATTTTTATCAAGTGAAAATAGTTGTAAACTTGTAATAATGGTTAGAATATTGGGTTGGGAAGCTCCAAAACAAGGATGAAGGAAAGGTCCTTGGATTCATGAAGATAAGCTACTTACTGAATATGTTAACTTTTATGAAGACAGAAGATGGAGTTCCATAGCTAGGTCTACAGGTATAATTTAATTACTTTTTTTCAGGATTTCCTTCATTCACCGTATGAATTAGATGAAGAATACAAATTTGGTACTTAGCTCAAAGTTGATTTATGCAATCATCCTTATTAAGAGGTACCATTTAACATGTTTAGAATTTAAATCCGTGTTTGCGACCTCTTTATCTATTTTTAAGTTGTGACCTCTTATGTAAAAAAAATTAGGAATACTTTTTTGTTGACAAGAATATTAATTGAATTATTGTGTTTATTTTTACCTTGTTCAGGTTTGAATAAAAGTGGGAAGAGTTGTAAGCTTAGGTGGGTGAATTATCTAAGGCCTGGTCTGAATAGAGGTCATTTAACACCTCAAGAGGAAGGGATCATTATTGAATTGAATGCCCTTTGGGGTAACAAGTAATGCTTCTTTTCTTTTCCCTTCATTTCTATTTTAAAATATTATGTTTTTTTATTATTAATTTATTATATGTTTGTATGTGAAAACAGATGGTCTACAATTGCTAGATACTTACCAAGAAGAATAGATAATCAGATAAAGAACTATTAGAGAACCCATTTTATGAAGAAGGAAAGGTATTGTCAAAGGCAACAAAAAAGAAAACCTCAATTTCTAAAACTAGAACAACAGCAACAGTAGTAACAGATGGAGGATCAAGAGCCACAACTAATAAAACATGAGATAAAAAATGTATTAATATGTAAGACAGAAGTAGCTGGAGATGGCAAAGTAAATAGCCAAGCACTCACTGATCAGGCAGAAAGGAAGCAGGAGATGGTTATCATTTTCCTAACTTTAGAGGATCAATGCTTACCTGTTATGTGTCAAGAGGCTGCTGCTACTTCTTGGCTAGATCAGTATTTGGAAGATGAGGGCTTATTGGGTGGCTTGTGGAACCTGGATGATCTTCATCATCCTGGTAATTGCAACAAGATTATTGCCATGCCAAAACAAGCAACAGCTTATACTTCTTTTAGAAAGGATCTTGTAAGTAATGTATACAATGGAGAAGGGTACATTTTTTAAGCATAATTTTGAAACTTTTTTAGCTTATATTTCCTAACTAGAACTTTTGGCTCATTTCTAATTAAGGTTGAATTAGTTACTTGTTCTGTGAATTATGATCTTTTGTAACAATATGTTTGAATAAACAATCAATAATATGATTATGACATTTTCTTTGAAGATAATTTTTCCTTTTTTATAAAAGAATTCTCCCTATGCATATATAATTATATCACTACACGGGTTTAGGTTTTTAATGGCATTTTTTTTAACGTTTAGCAGTGTTTATAAACACAACTAAAAATTTATGACGTTTGTGAAAAACACCACTCAGAATGCTTGCTATACACACGTCGCAGAAAATAATGACATTTTCGAGAAAATGTCGCCATTTTAGCGGCGTTTCTATATTTGAAACGTCGCTAAATTAGTTACATTTTTATAAGAAAAACACCATTGCTTTGGTGGCATTTATAACTGAAAATACCGCTACTTTAGAGGCGTTTGTATTTAAAAATGCCTCTATATTAGCGGCATTTGTATCTTTGAGATGCCGCTAATTTAGTGGCATTTTATGATAAAAACACTGTTGTTTTTGTGGCATTTGTAACTGAAAACACTGCTACTTTAGAGGCATTTGTATATGAAATTTTAGCAACGTTTGTATCTTTGAGACGCGGCTAATTTATTGACGTTTTTATGAGGAAAATGTCATTGCTTTGATAGCATTTGTAAATGAAAATGCCGCTACTTTAGAGGCATTTGTATCTGAAAACACCTTCATATTAGCGGCATTTATATCTTTGAGACGCCGTTAATTTAGTGGCATTTTTATGAGAAAAACATCGTTGCTTTGGTGGCATTTGTATAAAAAATGTCACTTACTAAGGGCATTTGCTGGTAAGAGTGTCGCTACTTTTAGTGGTGTTTTACGATACAAACGCCACCAAATTATTCATTTAGCGACATTGTTGAATGCAAATGCTGCCATTATGTAAAAATGTATTTTTTTAAAATTTTTGTATGTTAATAAATTTTAATTCCATTAAAGAGCTTAAATTTAGAAACTGAAATTAATATAAACTTAATTCACATTTAAGTATGCATGTCATTAATACAAAGTTAAAATTTTAGTTTAATAACATTCAAATATTTTTAATACATTAAGAAAATAAAAATTAAAATATATGAAATGGATGACTGCATACATTTTGCTGGCTACCAATTGATGAAGAAAATTTTTCACCTTGGTCATTAGCGTGCTCAACAACATACTGAATAATACCATACAATTTTTAACACTTCATTGTAAGCTTTTTTTATATTTAAAAATTTAAATATTTACTAAATATAATACCTGAGTTAGTGGAGCACCACGATCATTTCCTAGAAATTGTTGTTGCACAAAATTCATAAGATGATTGAATCAATCATGCAACTGCTGAAATTTTGCACGTTCTTACTCCATTCTAGTACATTCTTCTTGAATTTTGGCATGCTTCTGTTCTCTTTCTGCTTCCATTTGCTGAAAATGTTATTGCATAGTTTGTAACTCCTTTCTCAATATTGAAATGTCTCATGAAGACTAATTTGCTGATGATGTAAATTGCTGAGAGCTATGTCCATAGTAAACAGATAGCGTTGGAGCCAATCCAAGGCCTCGGACCCGTTCATGTCTTTTTTTTCCAGCAACTTCTATGAATATCCAATTTTCCATTTCTTGCATGTTGAGAGAACCATCAGATACTACTTCAATCTCAGTAGCCATTTTCTCTTTGGCTTTCTCCTGTGAATTAGTCATATACAACTATCAAGTTTAATGATTAATTGATAATATGTTAAAAAGAGTAAATATTTACTTTCTGTTAATATTAATTAAACAAATTACCACAATTTCTTGTGTTTCGACATTCATGTAAGATCTATCTTTTTTTTTTGTGTTATGCGAAAAGGTTTCACATGTCCAATTGTACCTCTCATCTTATTCTCCTATACAAAAAATATGTTATTTGATAGGATACATATCAACCATAACTTATTCATGCATATCAAGCATGTCAATCAAATATTAACATTTCGAATAATTTTAATCTAATGTATTTATATTTTGGCCCTATAACAACACAATAGTCTTAAACATAATCACACCTAAAAGCATTTTGGGCTTTCACACATATAGATCATGGAAACCAAATTCAATTATTTTTTTTCGATTTAATTTCATGGATTGAAGCCATTCAATATGTTGAAAGCCATCCAAAAGTTTAATTTGTATATTTGCCTTTTATATGCAAAAATAGTCCCAAATAGACATAAATAACAACTTTTTCTCCAATATCAACCGTAGAAACCAAGTTCAATCAATCAGACAAGTTTAATATTAAGATTGAAGCTATCCAACCTATTACAATACAACAATAACAACAAATTTGTATTTTTACCTAAATATATGTAAACAATAACTTTTTCATACATATCATCCGTGTCAACTAAGTTCAAAACTTTTGATAAGTTTAATATCATGTATTGAAACTATCAAAACTATTAAAACAGAACAATAACTGTTAATTTGCATATTTACCTTTTAACGGCAAAAAAAGTTCATTCATTGGAATAAGTTTATTATCATAAACTTACTATTTCTTTTTGCTTTCTTACAAAACTTTTCGATCCACTTGTGTGGAAATATTTTTGTTGCTTTTTGCTACCAATCCCAATCTTTCTCTTTCCTATCATAAAAAATAATTGCGTATATGATAGAAATACAAATATTACCAACTTAAACCACAAAACACTTTTATCATTTCATTATACTATACAAAGTTATAAACTAGTATCTCTCTTTTTCTTGAAAACCAAAATCTAACTAATTGTTCATATTGTCACCTAATCACATTACGGGGTAGATTTTTCATTATCGCCTCTACATAAGTACTTTGATCGAAATACTTATTCTTCAAACTATGCTTATAATCTTTCCATTTCTTTCCCAATGACTTAAGCACAAATGAAGTTGCATTTCAAGTACCAATCTTGACTGTAATAATGCAACAAGAAAATTTTGAATAAGTAAACAAAATGTAAAATATAAAATTTTTTATTTCTAATTAATTATACTAATACCTCAATAAAGTTTCAAGCATCAACCTTAACTTCTTCTGGAACTTTATGCCATGTTTCATAATGAATAGGCAATTTCATTCCATTACGGGCTAGCATGCCTAGAAATCTAGGCAACAATTGAGCCTTTTCACCAATTGGTTGCCTATTAGAGTTTGCAGATACTACAATACGCTTATTAGGAGGTAATGCAAACAATTTCTTCAAAGTTGTCCGGCCTCTGATCCTCCGTTGACCATTGTTATCAACTGCAATAAATAAAAAATAAATTTGTAAAATCGTAATACTTTTATCATTATACTCAAATTCTAAAATTATAGTATATCATACCTACATTCAAATTTAAAGCATAATTAATTGATGGGGTACTATCTAAACCTGGATCTCCTTTATTATCAAATCCAATATCAGTTGAAGGGTTAGAAGTGACAGAGTTAGATTCGATAATAATTTTATTTCCTTCCAAAGGATTCAGTCCATAGCCAATATCTACAGGTGCTGTAGACGTTCTGAACTAATATCTCTTATATGTTTTCCTTTCAAGCTACTCCTCAGTATTGTAGCTTACCTACATTATAAAAGCGAATATAGAAAAGATATTAGTTTAGAACATATATAAAGCCATTGAGAAGTTAAGAAATCAAAACCTAAGATATATAAAGAACATATCGATTTAATTAAATCAAAAGATAATGTATGATTTAAAATACAATAATTATACAATAGCGAATGTGACATTAATTACATACAATCATTTACTACATTATGTCTTAAACACTTGAATTACAAATTATAAATGCACCATTTCATTGTTCATAAATGTCTTCAGTAACATATTCGTAAACCCATAGAGCGTAGGTACTGGAGATATTTTCATCCAAGTTTTGTTCAGTAAAAAGATAACATTCAGTTCCATGTTCAACATCATCTCTAGTATCTAACCTCATATCAAATAAGTCTCTATGTGTGTTTCGAAGAATAAAAAACCAACCTAATTCTTTGGGATCTTCAGAGTAAAATACTTGTTTGACTTGAGATGAAAAAACATAAGGTTCATCGATGAGTTGTTGTCTAGTGTGAATTAATTGAAAAAAATTCACAAGTGTAAATCTATACTGATCTTTCTTAATATCCCTCGCACTATTAATATCAGCCCAATCACATCAAAATAAGACAACTTTCCACTTGCCATAATAATCTAACTAAATGATTTCATTAATCATGCCATAATAGTCAACATTTTCTTTTAAAGGGTTTGTGTCCCTAGCACTAGCATAGCTAATAGTTGATGAAGTCACAATAACTCTTAAATTTTGTGTACTTCTAAATCTCTCATGGGATTTAGTGTAAAATCTAAATCCATTGATAATGAAACCTTTGTATCATTTCATAATCCAGTTCAGACCGTGTGAAAGACACTTCACCTCTTCACTAACAAGCCTTTCACTCCAAACTTATAAAAGTGAAATAAATATATATATGTTATTAATGTTATTTCTACCATAAGCATTCTATGTAGATTTCTTATAATGGGAAGTATGGCATTACTTACAGTTGCTCCTAACCATTCATGAAAGTTTTCAGTGAATAACTTATCAAGCTCTCGAGGCTTTGATCGTCGATAATGTGCAGGATCTTTCAAATTATTTCTAAACTCACTATAAAGCATCATGATAAAGTATTAACAAAAAAAAAAAATAAAAGACAATAAATTATGCTTAATATAATGAATAATTTATGTGTTAAAAAACTTACATGCGAAACGATTCAATTGAGTCATGATGAAAAAGAATATATAGATCTACTTGTGCCTAAGATTTACCATCTAACTCCACTAATTCAACATCTTCCAAATAACGAGAACAAAATGTCATACACTCTTCTGCTAAATATCCTTCAGCAATAAAACCTTTTGGATAACATTTGTTGTGACAATAAAACTTTGACCTCCCCAAAAACCTATAGCATAAAATATTAGTCATATGTTATTTTAAGTATAGTGGCTTGATAATCAATAAAAAAATGTAATCAATCATTAACAAATAATACCTTTCAATAGGATACGTCGATCGATAATAAACTAGCCCACCGACTTTTGCTTCATATGGAAGGTGGATAACCAAATACATCATAATAGTAAAGAAGTTTGGAGGGAAAATCTTCTCTAAATGACATAAAGTAATCACGGCTCGATCTTGAAGTTTGTCAAGCTTTTCCACATTCATACATTTTTTACATAAATATTTAAATATATTACTAATTCAATTACCACAGAAGTGACTTGGTTTGACATTGATGAATGTAAAGCAATCAAAATGTGATAATCATGTGACTTCAATGAAGAAAGTGTTCACTTATTCAGATTCACACATCTCAATATATTTGACTCATAGCCATCCGAAACTTTGACATTTTTTAAAACCTTGCAAAACACATCTTTTTTAGCTTTAGAAATCCCAAAACAAGTAGCAGGCAATCGATATTTGTCATTAGGAAGTAACTTCATATAAAGGTCTAGATGAATCCACATATCAACTAAGTTAAGCTGACTCTTTAAGTCATCATTGGATCTTCTATTCACATTGAGAATTGTCTCGATAAAATTTTTGTAAACATTCTTCTCTATGTGCATCAAATCAAGGTTATAGCGTAATAGATTATATTCCTAATAAGGTAACTCAAAAAAAAATAATTTTTTTTTCACAACGCAAACTCATTGGGGTCATCTGCTTCATCGTCTTCTTCATCACTTTGAACATCAAGATCACCAACTTGAGTATGAGTATCACTAACTTGCGTAATACGAGGTCATATACCTTCAAACATATCCCTCACTCTTTTCTTTGATGGAGTCTTTTTTCCATAAGTAAAATTGATATCTTTTAACTTTGATAAGATATTTGACCCACTAATGGGTAAAGGCAATCTCTTTAACTCTTCAGTTTCATCAAAGAGATATTTTTGAAATCTAAATCAATAATTATCATCTAACCATCGACAATGTCCCATATAACAGAACTTCCTACCATTAGGTAACCACGTCGAATATGTCTGTGCAGCACAACATGGACAAGCATAACAACTTTTTGTATTCCAACCAGATAAATTCGCATAAGTAGGAGAATCATTGATAGTCTATAATAAAACAACACATATATTGAAGTTCTTTTCTTTTGATGTATTATAGGTTTCAACTCCTTCTTATAATTACTTTAATTCTTTAATAAGAGATTGTAAGTAGATGTCTATATCATTACTCAGACCTTTTTTCCCAAGAATTATTATAGACAATATAAATGATTATTGCTTCATAACTATCCATGGTGGCAAATTGTAAAGAATCAATACAACTGGCTAAGTACTATAAGAAGTACTCATCATTTTGAATGGGTTAAATCCATCAGATGCTAGTCCAAGCATAACATTTTGAAGATTAGATGCAAAGTTTGGAACCCTAGAATGAAATGATTTCCATGCTAAAGAATCTACAGGATACCTCAATGATCCATCATCCGTCCGCTTCTCATAATGCCACCTTATTGAATTTGCAATTTTGGAAGACATGAATAGTTGTTGAAGTCTTGGTATTAATGAAAAATAACGTAAAACCTTAATAGGCTTCTTTTTGACACATACCTCATCACCATCCTCATTCAACCTTTCATCGTGGTTTTTGTCCACCTAATGAGAAATACCACACAAATGATAAGATTCTTAACTTTTTTTATCCCCCTAATACAACATGCAATCATTGGGACAACTATGAATTTTCTTATATCCAAGACCTAAATTCTTGATCATCTTCTTTGATTTCTTACAAGATTTAAAGATTTTTATAAAAAGAAACATTTATTTAACAAACTCTAATAATAAAGTCAAAAAATTTCCCATCCATCCACATAAGCATTTCAAGTGAAAAAGAAGAACACGAAAAGATAACTTTGAATACTTCAATCCCTTAAAAAATTTTTCATTCATATCCTCAAGCAACTTATAAAACTTTGATGCTTCTCTTCTAGGTTGTTGCTCACGTACACCTATCTCAAGTTCACCAAATTCATGCATTTCAACATTGGACTAATTAAATCCTTCATTTTGGGGAGAAAGATTATAAAATGTTGGTTGTGAATGTTAAAAGCATCTCGCAGCATGCCTTCAATGTTATCTGCTATAAAAGGATCATGTTGGTGTTAAAGAGCCCTTGAAGTTAAAAGAACTCTAGTGGAAGACCTTGATGGTACAGACTCTCCATGAAAATATCAATTAACATATCTCGAAAGAAATCCCATACAAATTAAATGTTCAAAAATAACTTGACGCATTTGCCACTCGATATTAGCACACTTCACACATGGGCATAATATCATATTATCTTCACTTGTATTCTCAAATGCAAAATTAAGAAAATTTTCCACTCCATCTTTATACTCTTAACTTAATCTTGACTTTTGCATCCAACTCTTATCCATTTAGTACTTGCTACATTATCAGACCAAATGTATATAAATAATTTATATGAAAATGAACATGTACAATACTTAAATTTACTATGTTTTAAATAAAAGATACTAACAAAACCAGTACTTACACAAAATGAGATCTCTTTGTTGTGAAGTAATTTATCAACTACCAGATATTATGAATATTAAAACTCAGCTGCTAACATAGATAGTACCCAAGAGTATTTATAGTTGGGGTTGAAATAAGGTGAAATAAGGTGGGTTTTGGAGAAAATTGTTTACACCAAAAAGAAAATCACGAATTGCAAAAGTCGAAGGAATAATCGAATGAAGTAAAAGCTAAAGTAAATAAGTAATGAATAGTTAAAATAGGGTTCTAAAAGACAATGCTCAAATACTAAAAGCTGAAGAAAAGGGAAAGTAAATTGTACTTGGTCTGGAAAGAAAAATAGTATAATAATGAAGATGAAGCTTGAAGTTGGTGATTGGATGAGCTAAGTTTGGGAAGATTTTTATTGGATCGAATTATGAAAGGCATTTACTAAGAAAAATGCCTATAATAATTTCATCCTAAATATTTTTTGAATATATTATAGGCACCTTCAACAGAGTTATAGTAGAAAAGTTATGTAATATTAAAGGCGTTTACGCCACAAAAATGCCATCACTAATTTCATCTAATTTTTTGTGTATTTATTGAAGATATTTTTTACATAATACGCCTTCAATAACTCTCATATTTTTATCTTACAATATCAGTGAAGATGATTTTCTACAAAAAAAAACACTTTTAAAAATTTTCTTTTAAAAATTGTTTGAGATTATTAAAGGCATCTTTTGTTGAAAAAACCTTTAATATTACACGACTTATATTTTAAGAGGTTATTGAAGGCTTTTATTCTAAAAAAATACCTGGACTAATTCGTTTTATTTTTTGAAGCATTTTATTGAATGCGTTTTCTAGTGCAAAACACCTTCAATATCATACTGCTCAAATTTTAAGATAGATAATAAATGTGTTTATTATAGAAAAATGCCATTACTAAATGCATTTATTTTATTTTAAGTACAAACTCATTGAATAATTTCCAATTAAAATTATCGATATTATTAATGGCATCTTCTAGCGAAAAACGCCTTCAATAATTGAGAACTTAAAATTTTTGACGGTTAGTGAATGCATTTATTCCAGAAAACTACATTCACTTACTACATTTCATTACGTACATAATTATTAAAGCTGTTATTTATAACAACCACCTTCAATAATTTTCGTTTCAAAATTTTGGGATTATTAAAGGCGTCTACTACTGACAAAGGCCTTTAATAATTCCATTTAAATTATCTACAAAAATATTGAAGGTGCTTCTTGATAATAAACACCTTTTAAAATTTGTATAGATCATAAAAGTGTCTCATACTATAAAACGCCTTTAATATACAACTACATAAATTTTAACACGGTAATTAAAGGCATATACTCAAGAAAAATACCTTTAATAATTGCTTTTAAATTTTGTAGATAATTATTGAAGGTATTTTTAGATAACAACCGCTGTTAATAATTTTCACTTAAAAAATTTTTGAGATTATTAAAGGCGTCTTCTACTAAAAACGCCTTCAATATACCACTATGGTTATAGAAAGCGTTTATTGCAAGAAAACGCCTTTAATAATTCCTTTAAGCTTAGTACATAATTACTGAAAGTGTTTGTTAATAACACACGCCTTCAATAATTTCCCTCTAAAAAAAATTTGAAATTATTAAAAGCGTCTTCTACTGACAATCGCTTTCAATAAATAAAATTTAAATTATTTTCATAAAAATTATAGGCGTTTCTTTATAATAAACTCCTTCAATGATTTTCTCTTAGAATTTGTTTGGATTATTAAAGGCGTCTTCTACTGTAAAATGTCTTCAATATAAGGCGTATATTAAAAAAAATATCTTTTATTATAAATTATTTACATAAATATTGAAGGCATTTTTCGATAACAAACGCCTTCTAAATTTTGTTTAAATTATTAAAGGCGTCTTCTACTACGAAACACCTTTAATATACAGCAATAAAAATTCTAACATGGTAATTGAATGCATATATTCAAGAAAAATACCTTTAATAATTCCTTTTAAATATTTTTGCATAAATATTGAAGGCATTTTCATATAACAATCGTCATCAATAAATTTCTTTAAAAAATTTTAGGGATTATTAAAGGTGTCTTCTACTGGAAAAGGCTTTCAATATACCACTATGGTTAGAAAAAGTGTTTATTCCAGAAAAAGACCTTTAATATTTCCTTTAAACTTAGTACATAATTACTGAAGGTGTTTGTTGATAAGACACGCATTCAATAATTTCCCTCTAAAAATAATTTTTTGGGTTATTAAAGGCATTTTTTATTATAAAACATCTTCAATAGTTTGTTATAAACTTTTGAAGTCTATAATTATTGAAGGTATTTTCTACATAACACACCATCAATAATTTCCTCTATCCTTATCACGGGTATATCAGTGAAGGCAGTTTTCTACTCAAAATGCCTTCAATAATTTTTTAAAATTATGAAAGGTATTTTTTAAAATTATGAAAGGCATTTTTTGATGAAAAACGTCTTCAATAATTTCATTAACAACTTATTTTTTGGATTACTAAAGGCGTCTTTTTGTAAAAAATGCCTTCAATAATCTTCAATCAAATTTTCAAGGGATTATTGAATGCATTGTTTCCAGAAAAAATGCCGTTAATAATAATTTATATATTCATTTCCCTGCCTTGAGCATTGAAATGACAAACTACTAGTACATAGAACGATTAAAAGTTGCGTTATTCAACCAAACCAAATCTTTAAACACATTTCTATCAGACCATTTGTTTCTTTATCCCTATCGTCACCACCGACCTTCAACAAATTAATGGTGTGCACCTCTCTTTTTACTGATAAGTCTTTTTTTTTTAGTTTACTATATTATTTATAATAATCGATAGAGATTTTTTTTTGGTTCCTTAATATTTACATATGCGTTTATATATTTTCATTAACTTCGCTGTAGGCATAATCGTCCAAACACCTTGCATTGCATGTATGCTGTTTCTATATAGTACGCCTTAAAATTATGGTTTGCTGAACCTTATTGTCTAATTTTTTTTTGTCAAATGGTATTGTATGATATTAGGGGGTTGAATCGTATACTGAATGGTTTGCTGAACCTTGTTGTATAATATTGTATTACCAAATGGTATTGTATGATATTGAGGGTTGAATCATATGCTGAATAGTTTGCTAAACCTTATTATCTGATATTGTTTTGCTGAATGGTTTTGTATGATATTGGGGGCCTGAATCATATGCTGAATGGTTTACTGAACCTTGTTGTCTGATATTGTTTTGCTGAATGGTTTTGTATGATATTGGGGGGCTGAATCATATGCTGAATGGTTTGCTGAATAATATTTTTGAGTGGTTTACTGAAGGGTGTGTTTGAGCATATTGCTGATTGGTGTGCTGAATGGTGTTTCTGTACTTAGTATGGTATTGGTTGTATTTAATAATGTACAATGTTAAATTTAGACGGACATATTATGTAATTCGCATAATTATAATCAACATTGCATGTATCATGGACTTTGAACAATATCATTCTCCTTCTAATGAAAATGCACAAGAAACAACTGTTGGCAAAAAAAAAAGAGGCCTAAATAAACAAATTAAAGTGAGTGACACAAAAATTCATGTTCACTTCAATCAAAATGGGTAGCCTCTATCTGAAGGAGTTACCAAGATGGCTACTCATATTGGAGCTGTCGTCAGTCGTAGGATTTCCATTACATACACCGATTGGCAACGAGTTTCTGATGATCTAAAAGATGAGATATGGTAGTCGGTTATGGTATGTTTATTCAACTATTTTGTATTATTAAATAATCATTTAATTGAAATTCAATGTGTTCAAACTAATTGTGTTAACTTATTTAGGAACGGTTCGATGTCCTAATTGACTGTAAAAAGATTATATTGCAATCTGCTAGGAACACGTTCAAAGACTTTAAAAGCAGATTGACAACCCAATATATTTTACCGCTGGCTGATGAAGGTGATGTATTGACTGTTCCACCTGTGGCATATGCAGATGTGATAAGTGTTGAAGATTTGACAAAATTTGTTCAAAATCAACTTTTAGAAAATTTCTCAATACGTAAACCCATTACCAAAAAAATTGTTTGTAAGTTTTTATGCAATATAGCCTTTGATATTCATATGTGATTGACGTAATTTCTTGATTTTGTAGAAAATCAAAGAACAGCAACGAGACATTCGGGCCAAACAACAATATCACTATCAAACAGTGAGAAAGGGATATGCAAATGTAAAGTATGAACTGGTATGTATTCGTACACTTATTTTATACTCATTAATGAATATTTATGAACATTTATTTCATACATTCTGATTCTTTTATTATCGTAATTTAATAAGAATCAGCAAGCTCTGACACAAAAGTTTTCAGATAAGATGTCTGAAAACAAGGACATCTACAGAAAGATAGATCTTTTGCAAATGAAGCAACCGAGAAAATGGTAAAAAAGATTGTATGTATAACTACTTTTTAAATATAATGTATGATTGACATTGTGGTTGTATGCATGGGTGTATACTAGCTTGTACAGATTTATTGTTACAGCCCATCTTATTATTGTCTTTCAGGATGATTATGCTGTCACAGTCCAATATGGTAAACTGGCAACCCAGAATGATCCTTTGTCTTTAGCATTAGGCGTTAAAGAAAGGCCAGGTTGGATTCGTAGGGTTGGTAAATTTGTCTTGCCATCAAAGTTTTTTAGTAATCAATAAAAGCCCTGCGAATGAGAAATACACAATATGAAGCAATCATTGAGCAACAACAGTAATGAATTGATGATCAGAAGCAATGCCTCAATGAGCAATAGCAAAGACTCATTGGTTTGGAGTCCATATTGGCAGCAATGCAGCATAACATACCAATACACTGATCTAACAACATTATCCCTATAGGAGAAGCTTTCGTTGCAAGTAAGGAAGCGGTTCCATCCTCCGCTACCACCCAAGAAGTATGATATTGTTTATAAATTTAATATTAATTTGTTTATTATATTGATTGATTTGGTTTTAATACTTATATTTCATTAAATATTGTAGCAAGATGTTCGAACTCACAGAATGACCCTTGCTCAGGCTTCCATGGATGAGTTATCCAAATATTCACTGGAACATTTTTCCAGAGAAAACTTCATAACCATTGAGTTTGAGGAAGGGTTATTTGATAAACCATCATTTTTTTTCATTGGTGTGGAGGAAGTTAAAGAATTTTGTGAATTGGATGAATTATCAGCTACTGAGATCGTTGCTTATATGAGGTTAGCTTATAAATACAAATATGCACATTCAATATGTAGTAATCTATATTAGGTTATAATACTAACTAGCAGTGTTGATTGTTATCATGCAGCTTTCTATATAGATAGCTCAAGGGAGACAGTTGAGCAATAGATTTAGATTCATTGACCCCAACTTCATTAGTGAGTGGAGTGGGATAGTCATTTGTCATGCTAATCATGTGATCCTATGCATGAAAACACTAGCTGATTATTTGCTCACGTATAATGCGCAGTAAGCTATATTCCAACCTTAATTACTCTAACCTTACTCAAATTTAATCTGATGCGTAATCTAAGTGTATCATTATTATTATTTTGTAGTCGTCATTAGGTGCTTATTGTGATTGACACCAAATCTTTAACGCCATACTTACTTAATTTAGTTAATCCAACGGCGATGCCTAACACCGATATTCAAACTTTTATAAAGAGGTATTACACTTTATTATATTATATATCTTATGTTTCTTCATAAGTAATTTTATTTATGTATTAAGTAATTTTTTTCTTTTCAATTTAGGGTAATATCTGCATTTGATAAGAAGATAAAGAAATAGAAATTGGTGTCATTATCGATAAATGTGAAATATATTTTTTTATACAGAGTTTGTGTAGATAAATATTTTCTAAACCCACTCAATTTAATTTTCAGGTATCTCGTCAACCTGGTAATACTAAATGTAGATATTATGTCCTTCGTTTTATACGGGAGATAGTGTTATGTGATTTTATGACCACACCATTCAAGGTTAGTATAAATCTCATAAACTCGTTGTATCTTCAAAAAAATAAAAAGGTACATTATGTTCTCATTTCTTAGCATTTATTTCTGATTTTTTTTTAGTAGGAGAGTAAAGAAAGCTTTACAAAAGAGGAAGTGGATGAAGTCCATAGAGAATTGTGTGATAATGTTTTATCATTTATCAATGTTGATAAACCTTCAGGTTAGACATTGTTGGTTGAATGTAAATATATAAGGAACTAAATGTTATAATGTTTTGAGCATGCCATGTTGAATGGAAACTTTAAGTTTGTACATTGGGGTATTGGTTTAATATTATTGTTATACTTAATATGAATACACTATGTGTACGTAATAAATAATTGAGTATGATTGTTTCAGAAAAGTATATTAATATGGCAACATTATCAGTTTTAATTTCGAATGTGTGGTCAATTTATTGAAACACAATAATGTTCGTTATGTAAATTCCAAAATGTAATTCGTAGTATCACATATAAAAACCAAATGTTTTTTGGGCATTAATGTACAACTGACAGCAAACATGTTTTGGGCATAAACCTACAACTATCTTGACATATACAATATCAAATATGTTTTCTTGATCGGATTATTGAAAGCATTTTTAGCAAGAAAAGGCCTTGAATCATCCATAACAGAAAATTTTGAAGGTGTTTTTAACCAAATCGCCTTTGATAATCACACTAAAAATTAATTCTATGGAATATTAAAGGCATTTTGGAAAAAAAAAATACCTTCAAGAATCCGTTGCGCCTTTTTTGTATGGATTATTGAAGGCATTTTTTTAAATGCCTTCAATAAAATCAACTAAAAATTAATCTAATGGAATATAAAGGGCGTTTTCCTACGGGTAACACTTTTAATAATCCCTAACAAAATGTTATTAAAGACGTTTTTGGATATAATCGCCTTTAATAATCCGACCATCAAATTTACCATCTGGAATAATAATGGCATTTTTTACGAAAATCGCCTTCAATAATCCCACCAAAAATTTATTGTGTGAAATATTAAAGGCGTTTTGGGCAAAAAACACCTTCAAGAATCCATCTCATCTTTTTTGTATAAATTATTAAATGCATTTTTAAAAAATACCTTTAATAATGCCAACTAAAAATTAATCGAATGGATTATGAAGGGCATTTTCCTAAGGGGTAACGCATTGAATAATCCCTAACAAAATTTTATTGAAGGTGTTTATGGAAATAACTGCCTTCAATAATCCGACCATTAAAAGTTTCATCTAGAATCTTAAAGGTGTTTTAAGCCAAAAACGCCTTCAATCATCCGTTCAAACTTTTGGCTATGGATTATTAATGACGTTTTTTACAAAAACCGCCTTTAATAATCACAAAAAATTTGTTGATTGGAGTATCGAAGGCAAGTTCGACTAAAAACGCCTTAAAAAATCGGCTCCATATTTTTCCTATGAATTATTAAAGACGTTTCTATGCAAAAAATACCTTCAATTTCTCTATAAAATTTTTAAAAGCAATTGGTGAAGGCATTTTTACCAAGAAAATGCCTACAATAATCAATTGCAAATAATTTCTACAAAAACCTATAAAAGGTTAAAGAGATGGATCGAACCTACACCCTTATGGTTAACATCCGTACAATTACAACATTTTGATATGATATTTATTGAAGGCGTTTTTTAACAAAAACGACTTCAATAAACTTGTGAAATTTTTTGGTACAATTATTAAAGGCGTTTCTTATAGAAAATGTTCAATAATCTCATACAATTTTTTTAAAGATTATTATTGAAGGCATTGTCTGCCAAAAACACGCCTTTAGTATTCACTAAAATTTTAAAGACAGAATTATTTAGGGCGTTTTAGTCGAGAAACTCCGTTGATATCAAGTCTTTGGTGGCGTTTATAAGTAACAACACCGCTATTTAAAAATTTAGTGGCATTTTGATAATAAATACCTTAAGTTTTATAAAAACATGCTATTTTACAAAACTACCGTTAATACGCTATTTTCTTGTAGTGTATCAGCTGGTTTCGCCGCTAAATCAATTCTGTAATATAAGTTGAATGTCTCCCTTAATTTTTCTTAATATGCTGAAATTTTATTACAAAAATTTGAGGAAAATTTCAACTCCTTATCCTACTTTATTTGTGCTTTATGGGTTTTTTTATCTTAATTTATATGAGAAAAAAAAACAATACAAAAAATTTAATAAAAGATATTCGATAGAGACGACATCCAATTTAAAATTTATTGATAAAAAAAAAAAACATCTGTCCATGTAAGGTTAAGCAAACTTGAAATATTAATTGATTTCATTGTATTCCCTAATAGAAGAAGAATAGAATCGAGAAGAAAGGATTTGTAGGGGCGCGTGCCTTTTAATTAACAACCCTGTTTTGAGTTGACTATGAAAAAGTAGTATTAAGGTTTTTGGTACAGATTTTCTTGGCAGTACCATTCTTTTTGAACTCACAGATTATGAGCTGCCATAGCACTTTTGCTCTTGAACATATGGAATAATATGGTCCAGGTTGAAATCTTTGCCAAGTTGAACTATAACTAATTATAGTAATAATAAAGACAAAAAAGGTAATAATGAATGTCGAGTCCTAGATTCCTTAACGAATTTTTTTGCATAGCAATCAAACAATATAGAATGAAATTGAAAAAAAAATAAAAATAAAACAGAAGGTACATACTAGAGATGATCAATTCAATTTGAAGAAGTTTCATGCAAAAGGGGTATTATCATATGTTTTGATTTAGACGTGTTATCTATACACGAAGAAAGGGTTGAATTTTTTTTTCATTTAGTTTGGAATGTCCTTATCATTATGGAAAAAGTTTCACAAAATAGTATATCCTAGGTTTTGAAATATTTAAAAAGCTTTCTACTTATATTTTATCAATTTTAACAAAAATTCTTTATGCTAATAATGTTTATTTTTAACATTCTTATTTCTTATACACCATCAAAAAAAAAAAAAAAAGAAAAAGATTCCTTCTTCAAGCTCTTCTGTATATCGATTTGATCTTGATTTTCTTTTCATTTTCTATTTTGGTAACTTTAATCTATTTACAAATATTTTTGTTACCAAATTAAATCTATCCAGTGTGCTGGGCTTCTACATATCTAATTGGATTTTTTATACTAGGCATTTTGCAGAAAGTTTCGGCGGTCAATAAGAAAATACCACCATTGGGCAGTTGGCTACTTACCTCATTGTAAAACCGTCTTCGGCTAAGTAGTTGGGTTGAGTAGCGAAGAAAAGTATTTATAATAAAAATATATATATTTATAATAACAATATATAAATAGTGAATTTTTATTTTAGATATTTGAAATATATATATATATATACACACACACACATTAGTTTTCAATAAGTGCGTAAAGCATGTATAATTTTTATTTTTAAAAATTCAATTCAATGATACTATGATAATAATGATAACTACTAATAATTTGATTTTAATTTTAGTATAATATAAGTAAATTTTGATAAATTTTGATAACTTTTGATATCTTTTGATAATCCTTCTTAAAAATTTGATAACTTTTGATAAATTTTTATAACTTTTGATACAATTTTGATAACCTTCACTACAGAAACATAGAGATTTAGTGGCTATTTTTTAGTGATATTTTTAGACAAACACCACAAAGTTTCATATTTTTTATAAGGTTAACGGCATTTTTTTATAAAACGTTACTAAATTCTTGTATAGCAGCGTTTAGATTTAAAAATGCCATTGAAAATATATTTTTGTAACATTTGTTGACCTAATGCTGCAATGTACTTTGACTTTTATAAATATAGTGGAATTTATAATGTAAATGCCACTAACAGGTGTTTTTGCACTTCTTAAAAAACCTTCAAAACACTAGAGAAAATGATCGAACTTAGAACTTAATGGTTAATAGTCGTATGCTCTAACTAACTGAACTATTCTAGTGTTTTTAACAAAGGATTATTCAAGGTGTTCATAATGTAAACACCACTAACAGGCATTTTTGCACTCCTTAAAAAACCTTCACAACACTAGAGAGAGGGATTGAACCTAGGATCTTATAGTTAATAGCTTTATGCTTTAACTGACTAAACTACTCCAGTGTTTTTAGCAAAGAATTAGTCAAGGTATTTTTAACCAAAAATACCTTGCATAATCCCCAATAAAAAATGAAAACGATTATTCAATGTATTTTTTGCCAGAAACGCTTTGAATAACCCCATTCAATTTTTTGTAAAGGATTATTTAATGCATTTTTGATCAAAAAAGCTTTAAATAATCCCAAAAAAAGGTAGGAGATTATTCAAGGCATGTTTTGCTAGAAAACACCTTAATAATCCCTTTCAATTTTTTCTAAAGGATTATTCAAGGCATTTTCTGACCAAAAATATCTTGAATAATCTTAAAAAAATAAAAGAGAATTATTGAAGGTGATTTTTGTAGAAAACGCCTCGAATAATCTTAAAAAAAGTGAAAAAAGATTATTCAAGGTGTTTTTTACCAGAAACGACTTGAATAACCCCATTCAATTTTTTTAAATGATTATTCAAGGCATTTTTTAGCCAAAAACACTTTAAATAATCCTTTTTTTTAGATTATTCAAGGCATTTTTTTATAAAAAATATCTTGAATAATCTTTAAAAAAATTGAAAGAGATTATTCAAGGTTTTTTTTGGCTAGAAACGTCTTAAATAACCTTATTCAACTTTTTGTAAGGGATTACTTAAGGCATTTTTTGGCCAAAAATCCCTTGAATAATCCCAAAAAAATGGGAGAAGATTATTGAAGGCGTTCTTTTTCATAAAACGCCTTGAATAATTCCCCAAAAAATGAAAGGGATTATTCAAGACATTTTTAGCTAGAAACGCCTTGAATAACCCTATTCAATTTTTTGTAAGGGATTATTCAATGTATTTTCTGGCCAAAAATGCCTTGAATAATCTAAAAAAAAATAGAAAAGAGATTATTCAAGGTATTTTTTACCAAAAACACCTTGAATAATCTCCAAAAAGAATTCAAGGGGATTAAAAAATACCTTGAATAATCTCCAAAAAGAATTCAAGGGGATTATTAAAGGTATTTTTTATCAAAAAAACCTTGAATAATCCAAAAAAAAAAAAGAACAGGATTATTCAAGGTATTTTTTGCTAGAAACGCCTTAAATAACCCAATTTAATTTTTTGAGGGATTATTCAAGGCATTTTTAGCCATAAATGCCTTGAATAATCCAAAAACAAATTGGAATGAATTATTAAAAGTGTTTTTCATCGAAAATGCCTTCAATAATCACACTTTCCTATCGTAAAATTCTACGTAAATTTCAAATCCGCGAACCCTTTTTTGATTTTCTTTTCTTTACTCATTTTTTCCATTTTTGCTCATTTGGGGTCACTTTCTTCTCATTTTTCGCCTAAGTTTCTATCATTTGGGGTCAATTTTCATCTTTTTTCCTTTCATTTTCACAAATTTCAAGTTAGGTTTCTTACATTTTAGGTCCAATCCCTAAACTTTCAGTGTAATTTGTTGGACAAATTCTTAAACTTCTTGTTTGATTTGTTACATTTTTGCAATCATTCAAGCTCCATTGGTAAGCTTCATTTCAACATTGACAATTTTTAGTGCTTGACATTTTTTCCTTTTTTTACCAATTTATTTCGTTATTGCAGGTCTGAGTCTGATTTTGTTTGATTGGTGAGAAAAATTCAAGATAGAACAAAAAGTGAAGGAAATAGGGTTTTTCTCTGAAAACTTAAAATTGAAATTGAATTTAGTTACAAACAAGAATGAAATTTTAGGTTTAGTTTTTTTTTCAACAGAATATTTTTTAAATTACTAAAAAATTGTTACTAACTAATATGGATTTGTTGATTCATTCAAGATATCCTTAGGAAAACATTCTGAAATAGTATATTATGTTTTTTTTTTATCTCATCTTGGCATTTATTTTATTTATTTTTCTAGATCATGGTGTTTGATGAAACGACTTAATCTTGCTTAAAAGGATTTGTTGTGCATGAAAACTATCAACAATAGAATATGGTAGTGACCAAGGTGGGAAAAATCTTTCAACAAATGATAGTGTTCCAAATCTATGCAGTCATCAATTCCATATATTTTAAATTTTTGGTTAATGTAATAAAATAATTTGAATGTAATTACATGTATTAAACTTTGTGTTCCATCCATATTGGAACAAATTATGTATTTAAAATATTCAGTTTATGAATTTAAGTTCGTTTTATTTCTTTTAATATTTTTTATTTAATGATAATAATCAATATTAAAAGAAAATTTTTAAAAAATAATTTTTTTAATTTTTTTAAATTTAGCGGCATTTGTACGTAAAAACACCTCTGAATACTAAAATGTAGCGATGCTTTCTACTATAAACGCCACTAAATTTAGTGACATTTTCTACTATAAATGCCTCTAAATTTAGTGGCATTTTATGATAAAAACACCGCTAAGTTAGTGGCATTTTTCAAAAAACGTCGCTATTTTCCCCAACATAGGTATAAGCAGTATTCTTAGCAGTGTTTTTGGCAAACGCCACTAATCCTTTAGTGGCATTTATAAACGCCACTAAATATGAAAAAAAAATGCCACTAAAAGCCTAATCCCCTGTAGTGCTTTTATGTTAGTTTATTAATTATGATATAATTTTTGTAACCATTGATATAATTTTAATAATCTTTGATAAAATTGTAGTAATTTTGAAAACATTTCATATAATTTTGATAATTAATCATATATTTTAGGTAATTATTGATAAATTTTTTATCATCACATATATAACAATGAATTTCTACAACAAAGTGTGGATTCCATTCTAGTATAAGATAATTTTCTTTTTATATAGTAACATTATCACTTCATTCAAATTTAGAATATATTTCTTAAATTTTATTATTAAATGGGTTTATAATAGGTTTATCTTACCCTCCCAAGATAAAATTTTTAACTTCGGTTTTGTTAATAACCAAAGTTCAATCATTTACAACTTCAAGTATAAAAAAGTTACTAATGATTAACAATTAAGTTATCATTAATTTATTAATATGTTATAAATGATTTACTACAATGCTATCAATGGTTTACTCTTAAATTATCATTGATTTACTATTGATTTATAAATGATTTACTATTAAATTATTGATGATTTATTATAAATTATAATTGATTTATTATTAATTTATCGATAATTTACTACAAAGTTATTAATAATTAACTAATTTACTACTAAATTATCATTGATTTAAAACTAAATTATCACTTATTTACAACTAAATTATTATTGATTTACTACATATTTTTAGTTATTTACTACTAAGTTATTAATAATTTATTACTAAATAATTAATGATTTACTAATATGTTATTATGTTTTTACTATTATATTATCATTGATTTACTACTTAAATTTTTAATTATTTACTACGAAATTATCAAAAATGTATTACTACTATTAAACTAATTTTGATTTACTATTAAGTTATTACTAATTTACTATTAAGTTATCACTAATTTACTATTAAGTTATCATTAATTTATCATTATATTATCAATTATTAACTACTAAGTTATCATTTAATTATTATTAAACTATTTTTGATTTACTAGTATGTTGTTTTGCATTTACAACTATGAAATATAGAGTTCAAAAATTCAATAATATATGAGATAATTTTCTTTTTATATAATAACATTTTTACTTCATTTAAATTTAGATTTTTTTTGCTAAGTTTTTCTAATAGTTTCATAGTAAGTTTATCTTAACCCCAAGATGAAAGTCCTAAGTTTATTTGTGTTAGTAATCAGGGTTCATCCGTAGCAATTTCAAGTACAAAAAAATTATTAATGATGGACAATTAAATTATCATAGATTTACTAGTATGTTGTCAATTGTTTACTACTAACTTATCAATGATTTACTACTAAATTATATATGATTTACTACTAATTTTTGAATGATTTAACATTAAAATTAGTTACCATTAAGTTATGGATAATTTACAATTAAATTGTTGATGAATTACTATTAAGTTATTAATGATTTATTATAAAGTTATAACTAATTTATTAGTAATATATCAATAATTTACTACAAAGTTGTCGATGATTAACTACTTTATTACTAAATTATCATCAATTTATAACTAAATTATTAGTAATTTATGACTACATTATTAGTAATTTACTACTAAGTTATTAATAATTTACTTCTAAATTATCAATGTTTACCATTATATTATTATGTTTTTATTACTATATTACCATTAATTTACTATTTAATTTTTTATTATTTACTATAAAATTATTAACAATTTACTACTAAATTATTCATAATTTACTATTAAGTTATTATTAATTAACTATTGAGTTATCAATGATATACTATTAAGTTTTATTGATTTACTTTTAAGTTTCTAATAATGAATTATTAAATTATCAATTATTTATTACTAAGTTATTATTGATTTACCACTAAATTATTTATGATCTACTCTTAACAATTAATTACTATTTAAATAAAATTAATTTATTGAATTATCACAATTTACTATTAAATTATTAATAATTTATTACTAAGTTATCACTTTTTTTATTAAGATATCTTTGATTTACTACTATATTAGTATGCATTTACAATTATATTATAATTAATTTACTACTAAGTTGTTACGCTTTTATTATTATGTTATTATTAATTTACTATTAAGTTTTCAATTACGAACTACTAAATTATCATTCATTTACTACTAAATTATCATTCATTTACTACTAAGTGATCCATGATTTACTATTAAGTTATCAATAATTATTATTAAGTTTTAATTATTAATTACTAAGTTATCAATTATCTATTATTATTTTATTATTGATTTACGTGTATTTATAGAGAAATCAATCACAATGTATGTTAGATGATATAATTTCTAAGATAGAGAAAGTAAGAAAAAAACTTAAGTGTAGACAATTTGAAAAATAATGAATAAATGCTCTTAATTTGCTATTCATAATTTAACATGTAAAAATAAGTTAAAATCATAGTTTTTTAGATTAATGCAAGTATTAAAACTAAATTAAGTAAATATATAAAATATATTTTAAGTCAATATTTTTAAGATATTTTTCAAATTTTTTAGTTAATAGTAAAATAATACATATTAAGATAAGTTTTATTGATGATTTGATTGAGTGGTTAGTTATTTATGTATTTTTATTCCTATTAGTGAAAAACATATAAAATATTTAATATTTTTATATTAAATGTAATAGTGATAATTAATTTAATGAATTTTAATATTTTTGAACAATATTACCCAATATGATAACCTTAAAAATTTTGATACAACAATGAATAATCTTTAACTTATATAATAGAGAAAATGAAGGAATATACAATCCTAAAGAAATTTGAAATCAATACATTTATATATTGTTCATCAAAACATTATATAGTACTAATATTGTTTGTCTCATGGAAAAAGATAGATCTATGCATAACTAATGAATCTTTTGTCTCTTTTTTTCTTCTTATGATAACCTTCCGTTAATGCTTCCATAGTTTGTTTGTAATTATACATTCTATCAATTGAAAACTTAATTTTTTTATTTGAAAATTTTTATTTTACATAAGTTTATATTATATAAAAAATATTGAAAGACAATTTTAAAAATTAAAATAGCATAAAGTAAATTTCTAACATTGGTACTTGTCATGTTTCCTTCTTAAGAAATTTCCAATTCTTATAATAACAAAATTGTTATATATCACCTATATAATTTATAATGATTTTATTTTCGGCATTAACAACATAATTTTTTTTGAATGAATGTAATTTTAGCTTAAATAGATTCAAAAGATGGTTTCAATAAATTTTGGCACACCTTGAAAAAATTTACCAAAAACAATGAATCTTACTTCATTTGACAATTCTTTACTTAAAATAGTTTACATTAGGTCTTTCAACCACCAAAATGACCTAAAAAATTGAACAATTTAATATAATTGAGAAAAACTAAATCATCTTGAGATAAAAATTAGTTAAGATATACAATTCCTATGACAATTTGGTCCTAAACTACTTGTAGCTTTACCGCCTTTTAAATCATCTAATTTTATGTTGGGAAGCCCAATTGAAGCATTCAAGTGTTCAATAAATCACATTGTGCCAATTGTTGGTGGAGGGTGTGTAATGTATTTGCATTTGTTTTTATGTTAGTTGTTGTTTATTGAAATAATTATAAAATTTTGGAAGAAAAAAGGTATAAAAGAAAAATTAATTATAGAGGTGAGGTTAAACTATAAGAATGATATATGTTAAATAATTATTTCAAGAGAATAAAATGATTTAATTATGTTGTCAATAATCAATTCATAAACATACAAACAATAAAATCATTAACATACATATATCATTAACAAATCAATTAAAACAAAAAATTAAAAGGCAAAAATAGAAAAAATAAATATGCTTTGATAAATTAATTATTATTATCTTTAACAAACAATAAACTCATTAACATACATATATCATTAACAAATCAATTAAAACAAAAAATTAAAAGGAAAAAATAAAAAAAATAAAATATGCTTTGATAAATTAATTATTATTATCTTTAATAAATTATTTATTAACATATATTACATATGTAATTATTTTCACAAAAATAAAAAAATTAAATTCCATATAATTGTCTTATTCTTATACACACTAATAAATTTTGATCTTGTTCTATTTGTATTTTTATTTGAAGTGAAAATCATAATTTGTGTCTTAATATGAGTTTAGTTATAAAAAAGTGTAATAATAAAAAATAAAATTTATTTAATTGAAATTTATAAAAATTATTAATGGCATTTAATCAATCACTTTTAACATTTTTAAAATTAAAATTATATTAAAAATATTTTAGTCAATTATTTTTAGCACTTTTTGAGTTTAATTATAAAAAAATCTAATAATAAAAAGAAATTTTATTTAAATTAAATTTTAGAAAAAATTTAATAAAGGTAATTTAATTAATCACTTTTAATTTTTTTGAAATGAAAATTTTAAATATTTTAATTTCACGTAATTAGTTTACTTAAATTGAACTTAAATAGATATAAAAAAATTATATTTTTAAGGATAAATTTATTAATTTTAAAATTCATAAGGATATTTAGGTTAATTATTTTTAAAGTTCACACTCATATATATATATATATATATATGTTTCCTTCTCTTTGAAGTATATAATTTCAAAAGATGTAATGAATTTTAATGCTTTTTTAACATAATATATATTTATTTAATTGCAAATATCATGATTTTGGAAAACTAAATCTTTCTAACATAAAACATGAGAAAATTTTGAAAGTGATCTATAAACCAAAGGAAAAAAGGACACAAAAATAAATAAATAAATAAATAAACCGCCTAATCCACGAGAATTGGCCAATAAAAAGTAGACATTAATCCTAATTGTTGATTAAAAATCCTAGTAGAGTTATGATCAGTCCCACTTCCAAAAGCTATATATATTCAACAATTTGTAACCAAATCATAGAAGGTTATTGCATGGTTAATAACCAAACCAATTGTAGAAGTAGAAGGGGAAACCCGACCCAAAGTATATATATATAAGTATACAAAAAGAAAAAAAAATAGTTCCTTAAACCCTTCCTTCGTTCCTTCCATTGTTTTTTTTGCTTATTCTTGAGCTTATTTTGATCATTTATTTTCATCAACAACCATGGATTTTCCTGTAGTCAAAGGAGTAGTTATTAGGAATGGTTTAGCTATGGAGTGGATCGAACTTAAGGTTCTCGGCAAGGGTTCCCATGGAGTGGTGCACTTGGTGAAACGAATAAACTACGTTTTTTATGATCGAGTTTTCGTTGTTAACTCTTGTCATTACAAAGATTCCAGTTCTGTGCAAAAGGAATTAGAAATCCTGAAACAGTTTGCTGATTGTGGTAATATTGTTCAATGCTATGGTGATTTGTTAAGTATCGATCAGGGATTCAAATAACGGTTTGATAGTGGAATAGCGATTGTAAAATTATGGTAGCGCCGCCCTCCGCCACCGTTAGTAAATAAAAAACGGTTGAAAAATTCATTCACAGTAAAAACGGAGAGTAACGGTCGTAAAATAACGGCGTAACGGGCAATAGCTACAATAACAAACCATTATTGTCGCTATTTCGTTTTTCTACTCACGGATCTAATAGTTTTAACAAAAAAATAAAATTTTAAGCTGTAGAATAAAACAACAAACCTGTAAAAGTAAAAGTAAAAGCCAAATCAAAAAATAAAGCTCACAATCTCAGATCTTTATCATCAAAATAAATTTTAAAACGAGCTAAAAAATAGATCAATTATTTCAGGTTTCAACTTTCAACCATTCAATCGGCATTTTCGGCATTCAAATTCAAATCAACCTCAAGTTTTCAATTAACATTCAAGATCAAATAAGGTAAGAAAAGAAAGTTAAATTACCCCTTTTTTTTGTAAAATTTCTGTAAAATGATCTGTTGTGTTTTGTGAGAGTTTGAAAGACAAACGAGATATCTGTAGATACTAGGCAAGTTAACAAGTGATAGTGATAAATGGATGTGAGAGAAAATGAGGGATGAAAAAAAAAAGATAAGAAGAAATTTCTAAAAAGCCAAAGAAGGCAACACGAAGAAGAAGATGAACAGAAGAAGGTAGCGTTTCTAGAAGGGTCTGCCGTTTGCTAGAAAGAATTAAACAAATTTGATATATTAGGCATGTGGGAAGAGATTGGATGGGGTGGGGAAGATTAGGTGTGGTGGGGTGTTAGGGGGAAGGTGGGCAGGGATTGGGTATGGTGGGATGTTAGGGGGAAGGTGGAGAGGGATTGATAGGGGTGGAAAGGGATTGGGTGTGGTAGGGTGTTTGGAGGGTGGGATTGAATTTTTTTTATTTAATTTTATAATTAATTTTTAAAAAATTTTTAGATAAAATTTAATTAGTAGTTTCGAAAATTTATAATTAAAAAAAAGAGATTAATAATTTAATATAATATATAGAGATTTTAAATGAAAAATTTTGATAATTTTTTTTGTATAAGTTAGATGAAAAATAATTAAAATTAAATATTATATTTTGATTGTGTTATATATTAATTTATAATTTTGTATATGAATTTTAATTTTTTTTGTTGTTTTGATATTTATATTATTGTCAATTCTTTTGATATTATATTAATTCTTGTTATTTTTGTGTAATTATTGAAGATTGTGTTTATTATATAATTATTAAAAGTTGTTTGTGATAAAAAAAATTTTATATTAATTAGTGTATCAAAAAAATTAAGTTACTTAACAAATTTAGCATTTTATGATCTATTACTCTTATTAAGATTAAAAACTAAAAAATAAAAAATATAGGTTTGAAAATTTTATTAAAATATAAGTTTGAAAACTTTTAATTTTTGAAATTTTTTTTAGATAAAATCTAATTAGAGGGATTGAAGATTTATAATAAAAAAAAATAAGAGATTAATAATTTAATATGATATACATAGAGATTATAGATGAAAATTATTGATAAATTTTTTATATAAGTTAGACAATAATTAATTAAAATTAAATATTATATTTTGATTGTCTTAGATATTAATTTATAATTTTGTATATGAAATTTAATAAATTTTTTTGTTGGTTTAATATTTATATTGTTGTCAATTTTTTTGATATTAGATTAATTCTTATTATTTTTGTGTAATTATTGAAGATTGTATTTATTATATAATTATTTGAAGTCATTTGTGATAAAAAAATTAATATCAATTAGTGCATCAAAAAGATTAAGTTATTTAATAATATTCTTAAGATTAAAAACTAAAAATTAAAAAATTTAGCGTAAAATCAATTTTTAATGATGTAATAGGTAATATTAATATTTCTAAATATAAGTTTATTTTGTTTTTATACAAAATAGTAAGTATGCCACCACGTGAAGAGTTCCCGAGTAAAGGAGTAGAGGGCACGTCAAATGATGATATAGGTTGGCATTTTGGAACAACTGTGCCAAATACAAGAGAAAATGTTTCATGTAAACTTTGTGGTAAAGTTGTAAAAGGAGGAATAACATGTTTCAAAGAACACATTGCTCATAAAACTGGCAATGTTGCACCATGCCCCAACGATACTGGTATGTTATGTTTTTTTAATTTCTTTGAAAATATTATTGTTAATTTCTTAATAAAAATTATAAAATTACATAAGCATGTGCAACTAATTTTTTCTTTTTTTTTAACTATATTATTAATAGGTATAGTAAGAGAAAGTATGATGAAACTCCTTCAAGAAAGCAAATCAAAGAAAGCTAACAACAAAAAGAGAAAAAATGAATTTTTATCACAGTTAAGAGGGGAAGATGATTATGAAGGATTTATTGATGAAGACATTGCTACTAGACAAGCCGTGCGAGATAGTATCCAATCACAACATGAGTGGCACAAAAAACAAGAATTCAGACAAAAAACTAGTGGTTGGAGTAACATATATGAAGAAGGAGGAAGCTCTCATGGTTCAGTTGCTGAATATTTTGAAGAAAGAACAAGGAAATCAACTCTAAATGAGTCTGAATTTTCATTAAGGGGAGCTATTCCTGAATTGGTTAGAAGTAAAAGTTTCAAGACAACCAAAAGTAAGTGATTCATTTTTAAAAACATTAAGAAGAAAAATGGGTGAATCAGTATCAAAATTTTTTATATATGATCGACTTCCTTTTCAATTAGCAAATTCCTCATGGTTGCATAATTTAATTTCTATGGCAGCAGAAGTTGGCCAACATGTAAGACTTCCAACACCTTATGAGGTCTTAGATGTGTATTTAGAGTCTAAGTATCAACAAGTTCATGAATGGGTTAATGGAAAGCTTATTGGAATGAATTGGGTGTCACTTTGATGTGTAATGGTTGGACCAGTAGTTTGAATCAAATGCATATCATTAATTTCCTTGTTTACTGTAGTAAATGGACTATTTTTTGAAAATCTATAGATGTCTCAAGTGTTCGTAGTAGAGATACAAACTTTTACTACAGATTATTAAATGAAGTTGTGGAAGAAATTGGAGAAAAATACATTGTTTAAATAGTCACTGATAATGAGGCAGCACTTAAGGCCGCAAGAAAAAGACTAATGGAGAAGAGAAAACATTTGTATTGGACAGCATGTTCAGCTCATTGTTTGGACTTGTGCCTTGAAGATATTGGGAGGAAAAAAAATGTGGCAAAGGTTTTGGATGATGCAAAGAAAGTGACTTGTTTTATATACAATCACATTTAGACTGTTAATTTGATGAAGAAATATACACAAGGGAAGCAAATACTTCATCCTGCTCTTACCCGATTTGCCACTCATTTCATACAATTAAAAGAAATAATGAGACAAAAGTAAAGTTTGAGAGAGATGTTCAATTCAAAGGTTAGTACTTAGTAATTAGTACAACTATTTAAATCTAGCATCTTTTTATGATATTATTGTTTTAAAATATTAATTTAAAAAATATTACTCTAAAAATTTATTGATGAATATATAGGAATTTAAAGATTTAAAATGGGGACAACAAAAATCAGGACTTGCTTATGAAGTCAAAAAAATCATTTTGGGAAAAGATTTTTGGAAAAAAGCAGGCGATATAATAAAAGTTTATGAGCCTTTGGTAAAAGTGTTGCGCCTTGTGGATGATAATGAAAAACCAACAATGGGCTTTATTTACGAGGCTGTGGATAGAGCTAAACAAGCAATTCAACAAACTTGTCGTT
Source organism: Durio zibethinus (assembly GCF_047325235.1). NCBI lineage: Eukaryota > Viridiplantae > Streptophyta > Magnoliopsida > Malvales > Malvaceae > Durio > Durio zibethinus. Next base: position 14,419,388 of record NC_143182.1, read on the forward strand.
ATTCTGCTAAATATGAAAAGATTATTGACAATAGATGGAGTTTCATGCACTCTGACTTGCATTCAGCTAATAAGTAAACCAAGAATATAGATGGCATTTAAAAAAAATGTTTATTTTTTATACTTAAATTGCTTATATATTTATTTTTTATTATTTTAATATAATATTGTTATAAATTATGTTTAGGTTACTATCTAAATCCACAATTTCAATTTGGAGTGGAACATTCTACAAATGTATTTAAGAAAACATTAGAAGGTATAAAAGTAGTTATTGAAATATTAGAACCTTCGATAGATACTCAAATCAGAATGATTAATCAAGTTAGTATTTAATACTATTTTATAACTTTAACATTTGTTTTATGTATTAAAAATTAAATTATTTTTTATTTATTTATTTATTATTATATTTTCAATCGATGTAGTTGTTATTATTTCGAGACAAGCATGAAACATTTGGTAGTCCACAAGCACAAAGAGCTTGGAAGAAATGAATCTAGGTAAATAGTAAGTTAAATAATTATAATTTATTTATATTATTTAATTGCATAGCCCATTGAAATTTAATTTAAATAATTTTATACAGCTGAGTGGTGGATGATATATGGCACTCGTGTTCCTGAATTACAAAAACTAGCAATCAAAGTGCTTAGTCAAACAACATTCGCATCAAATTATGAACGTAATTGGAGCACATTTAGCTATATTCACACCAAAGCAAGAAACAGATTGAAGTTTGAAAGACTCCAGAAACTTGTATATATCTATTATAACATGAGGTTGAAGATGAGACATCAGAAAAGAATGAGCATTGATGAAATAAATAATAGTTTTAATCCTATTAGCCTTGACCATATTTTTGAAGATGATGATCCACTAACAGAATGGCTGCAAGAGAAAGAAAATCCTCTATTAGATGATCAAAACTCTGATTGGTTGCCTGCAGATAATTCTGATAATAAAATTAATGTTGAACGATCACGTCAATCTCAAGAAAGGAATGTGTCTCATTAAAGTTCAAGTCCAACACCAAGTCAGAGTGATGATGGTGGTGGTTTAAGTCCAGATGATGATGGTGATGGAGATGGTGATAGAGATGGTGATGGTGATGGTGTGAATTTTGGTGATAATATAGATGCAAATTGACCTTACAGCCCACTTGGAGGAGAATTTGGGCTTGCTGCTACTGGTGGACTTTTCATTAATATGGCAGAATACGGAGGAAATCCATTTGCTGAATCTAGTGAGGGTCAAAGTGCATGTACAGCTCGATCAAAAGGAAAAGCGAAGAAGCACCACTATGAAATTTTTAAAGGTTCTTCATCTTCAAGTGAGAGACCAAATTCTAGGAACTTTGAATATAGTGAATCATCTACTAGTACTCAAAGACATTACTATCCACCAGAACAACATAATTTTCAACCTCCTCATGGTTATCCACCTCCATATGGTTATCATCCACCTTAAATGTATCCTCCACCTCCTCAAATATGTCATCCACCTCAAATGTATTAGTAACCACAAATGTACCCTCCACCACAAATATATCATCCTCAAATATATCATCCACCTCAAATGTATCAAGAACAAAGGTCTCAGGGATGAAGATGGAGTCAACTTGGCTCTCAAAGTAAAGATAGAGAATCTGATCCTCCTCGTCATTCTACCATGTGGTAAATTTGAAATATGTATCAATAATTGTAGTTGATGGAATTTGAATTTATTATATTTTTAAGTTTGTAATTTTATTAAATTAAATGCTTGGTATTTAACATATTATGTTTTGTTAATATTTGATTTATCTAGAATTAATAGTGAATATGAACTTGGCCAAGAAAAATTTTATGGATAAACCAAATATGAATGCTTTTTATAATCTAAATAAAATTGTGAATAATTTTTTTGAAAATAAAAAACATAGAGTGTCATAAACTATTTTTAAAATCATTGAATAAGAGTTTTTATAATTATAATTATAATTATTATATTTTATAATAAATTGTGCAAAAAAAAAAAATTTTATGACCGTGATGATCGCAGTGACTGCAATTATCTCTGTTATATCCAAAAACGCGACAAATGCTACGCGATTGAAAACGTGACCGCGACCGCTATTTAAATCCCTGGTATCGATCAGGGGATGCTGGTTTACAATTTGTTTCTTGAATATGCACCTGGTGGTAGTCTTTTGGATTTGATGGTCAAGAAATATAGGGGCAAGATACCAGAATGCGATGTGAAGTGCTACACCAAAATGCTGCTTGAAGGGATTCGGGATATCCATGCGAGAGGCTATGTCCATTGTGATCTTAAGCCGGCAAATATCCATGTTTTTCCTCCTGATCGGTATGGTTCCATTAGCAACCTAAAGATCGCTGATTTTGGCCTGCTTAGACGAGCTGGAGCAAGAAATATGCCAGAGGTAGAGGCTTGGATGCTAAATTTTCCAGGTACTGGAGTTTACATGCCACCAGAATCTGTTAGTGATGGGAAAATCAGTGCTGCCTTAGATATATGGTCCCTAGGGTGCGTTGTTCTTGAGATGATCACCGAAAAATTACCATGGGAATATCATAACTTGGCGGATATGGCGATCAAGATTGGATTTTCGAGATATCCTCCAAAAATACCAGAAACCATGTCAAGCACTGGGAAAGATTTCTTAATGAAGTGTTTTGCCAGGAATCCAAGTGAAAGGTGGACTGCTGATACGCTATTAAGCCATCCTTTTCTCCTTTCAGAGTGCCCTTCGTTGTCGCCTCATTGTCTTCCATGCATGGAAGAACTGGAGGCAATGTGCCAAGCTCTTTTGGATGATTGAAAATTGTTTTATTTTTTCGTTTTTGTCTCTTTACTTGGATACAATGTCAGATGTATAACATAAAAATTTTCCAATTAATCTGTGGTTAGATGTCATCCTGAAATCAAAAAATTCATGATCTGTTGCGAACGATCTGATCTTAGTTTGTTTTGCGTATGTGTTTATTGTAAGTGGGGATTTGGTTTCATTACTTTATCCTTGCAGTTGGTCCTGTATACGAGTGTATACTTTTACATACTCTCAAGCAGGTAGTAGGATAGTCGCCTGTTATTTGATGCAATTCTGAAATATAAAACTCCCATTATAGTTTCCTAAAATTTATACAAATGCCAATCTTCTAAAATTTTCACCTTTTCAAACTTTAATTACTCCAATTTTGTGTTAAATTATCCATCAGAATGAATATGTCTTGGATAAATCAATTCAAGTGATTGTATATAAAGAAATAGATAGATGGAAATTAACTTATATGAATAGTATCAATTAAGGAAAAAGTTCATTTTTATAATCAATGTTAAGTCCAAAAAGAACCCATTGAGCAATAGAAATCGAAGCTCAATTAAAATTATTAAGCCGAAGGGAAAAAAACCCATTGAGCAAGAAAAATCGAAGCTCAATCAAAACTATTCAACCCAAGAGACAAACGTAATATTCAGGCCAAGAGAAAAACGCCATTGAGCAAGAGATATCGAAGCTCAAAGCTCAAAGCTCAATCAAAACTATTCAGCCAACGTAAAAATTAGTAAAATAACATATGGCCCATGCAGGTTTCGAACCTGCGACCTTCGCGTTATTAGCACGACGCTCTAACCAGCTGAGCTAATAGGCCATTGACATATGGTTTACGTGATAGCTACTTTAACTAATAAAAATTACCGATCTGTGCTCTTATGCAACCTGAGGCTTAAAAGGAAGGTGTATGCTGGTGTCCCAGATAAACAAACCAAAGACAGAAGGCATGGAACACATTACAGCAAGCGAAGTTGCAGGCTTTGGAGTTGGCACTTTGTTAGTATGTGCTACAATTGCTGCCCCCAAAGTTGATGCTTTCATTTCTGCATCACAAAGAAGGTGAACTTTTCAAAACCCATTTTTGTTTTCGTCCAAGTTTTAGACTTTTTTTGAGTTTCTAAGTAAAACCCAGATTGTTAAAGGTCTTAAATCATTCAAAAGTTAGCATTTTTATTATTGGCTTTGAGTAAAAGTTGGTATTTTGATTGTTCTTTTTTTCATGAATTGTGAGTTGTGACCCGTTCAGTTGTTGTGTTGAGAATTCTTGAGAATTTGTAGATTTTGATGTTTTACCATTAGTCTTTTGAATATATAGTCGCTATATCTTTTGAATTCCTAGGATAAAGTTTAATTGTTGGGTTTTTATGACTTTTTATGTAATGGTTGCTATATCTTTATGCTCTGATATATGTCGTGGCTCTATCTCGAAAGGCTGAACTTTCCCACATAGAATTATGTAAAAGTTATCTCCCCAACCAGATAATTCTGGTGGCATACGCAATTCTAAGTAAGAAATCGCATCTGTGTGGAGGTGTTGATCAGTGTCTTTTACTGCATGTTATACTAGCAAAAAAGTGGCCCAGAAGTACTAAACTAAATTTAAACATAACCCTTTAGGAAGCCCCAAGTTGGCTTCCTTTTCCTGGTGTAGGTATCTTGCTACGGTACTTGTGGTTCACTTTTTGTTAGGAAATTCTTGGATGCCTTAGATTGGACTGAATGTAAAAGTTGCATAATACTAGCAAGTAAGATAAGGGGATAAGGGTATAGAATCAGTGTCTACAGCTGGTGCAAGTGAATGCACTCCATTTCTTTCTAAACTAAGTTGCACATCAGCTTTATGAACTTAAGTCTTCATGTGACAAAGAATGCAACCAAGCATTATTTCTTTAAGTGATCAATCTTCTTTTCATTGTCCAAATTTTGGGTACTCATGTACTTGAGTTTTGAGGGAGACTTAATCCGCTGTTTCCCTGCTTTGAATTATGAAAGGAAAAAAAAAAAAAAAAGCTAAATGATTGATAATTATAATATATAGATTAACCAGACAACATAATTATGTAAATTGAATATCTATTTATTGTATTAAGGTAGGTAGTATGTCTTATCTATGTCTATATCATGAGGTTCCCAACTATTATTAAACTTGGCTAGAAAAAAAAAAAAATTGCCAGGATATGCTTCACCATAACTGCCTTGATCTGTACGGCTAGGATCATTTTGTCTAAGGTGCACATGCTGATGTGCAACTTCTTAAAATTGCAGTTCTTTGGGCTTGTGCAAAAGATGCGGTGATGTAAGGATGATAGCATGCTCAAGATGTAGAGGAACTGGATTAATCAAAGCAAATGGACCATTCAGTTTTAACCTTATAGATGATTTATATCAGTCCTTTGCAAGTGCTGAATTGAAAGTAAAATCTATTGGATGTACAAAATGTCAATCTAGAGGTCACTTCAGCTGCCCTGATTGCTCTAATATACCTAAAGTTTGATTCTCAGTCATGCCATTGAAGACATATCTTCTTTTGTGCTCATGCTTATGATCACGAGCTTTCTTCCTATAGCCATTGTACTTAAAATTTTTTCTCTTAATACACTGGATTTTGTAAATCCTCTTGTAGATGGAGATTTGTGACAGTGGCTCCTATTTATACTGATTTCATTTGTCAATGTCAATGTTATAATGGATGTGTTATGAATCCCGTCTCTTCCCTACATTGTACTTAAAACCGTTTTGTCTGAATGCACTGGATTTGCTTATCGCACTTGTAGATGTAGATTTGTGAGAGTGGCTTCTATTTATACATGTTTCATTATCAATCCCAAAGTTATAATGAATGTCCTATGAATCCTGGTTGTTTATGATTGTGTCAAACAGGGAAAGCATGTGTAATTCTATTCAAGTCCACTAAAGGAAGCAAGGTAATTATTCCTTTTTGCCTTAGATATATGGTCCCTTGGGTGCATTGACTGCATTGTTCTTGAGATGATCACCGGAAAACTACCATGGAATACCAGAAGCCGACAGATTTGACGGTTAAGATTGGATTTTCGAGATTCGATTTTCAAGATATCCACCAATATACCCGAAACCGTGTCAAGCACTGGGAAAGATTTCTTGAAATGATTTGCAAGGGATCCTAGTGAAATGTGGACTTCTGATATGCTGATTAAGCCATCCTTTTCTCTTTCCAAAGTGCCCTTTGTTGCCATCTCCAACAAATCTCGTCATTGTATTCCTTGCATGGAAGAACTGAAAACAATGTACCTAGCTTTTTTGGAAAATTGAATTTTTTTTTTTTTTTTGTCTCTATACTTGGATGCAATGCCGGATAATATAAATACTTTCCAATCTTTGGATTGATATCAGCCTTAAATCTTTAAATTCATGATATGTTGCTGACAATTTCTTTCTATTTTGTTTTCCATCTGTTTATTGCAAATGGGCATGTGGTTTCATTAATGGTATCTTTGGTGATGGTCCTGTATAAGTTTTTCCCTGTTCTCAACCAAGCAGTTGCCTATTATTAGATGCAATTCTGAAACATAAAACTCCCATTATATTATGCAGATATAGATTTTCCATTGAATGCTAAACCACATTAACTTTCAACCGGCAGATAAAGGAATGGAAATAGAGTATTGAGCAGCTGCTCTACATGAAAAGTGAACTTCACGAAGAGTCCGAGATGGGATAGAAAGCGATGAACTGATATCGGTTGGTTTTACAAAGTCACATTTCATATTAATTAATATCACAGTATTAGTTTTCTAATTCCTTCCAGGAATTGGTGGAATAGGGAGCCCTGGAAGGGGTGGCAGAGGAGGGAGTTGAGGTAATGGTGGGAGATTGGGAAGCGGAGGACTTGGTTGAGGTGTTTCTGGGTCTTGAAGTGGAGGTGTAAATATGGGATAGTTTGGTTCGCCAAATCCCAAGGTGTTTTGAGTGTTGAATTTCTTAGAATCTTGAACACTTGGTTTTTGGTTGCATAGATTCGGTTGTTTCACTGGCTTGAAAGTGAAAAACCCAGCTGAGAAAATGTGAGTTCCTTTCTTTCTTGACTTGAGAATGAGTGATGATGAAGTTGTTGTTGAGGCCACAGAACAATATGGCTCATTGCTAGTGACAAGTTTCACTGAACATCTCTTGATTTTCTTTACATGTTTGCTAACTGAGAAAGGCAAACGAACTATGAATTCTCCATGCTTATTGGTTTTCACGTCTTGTCGAAAACTTGGCCTCCAACTCCCATCGTTACATTCCACTGCAACAGATGCACCTGCAGAAACAAAATCCTAGAAAACATATTATTTTGAGCCTGAACAGATCAAAACAAAAACGCTAATAGCCATGCTGATAGAATATTGAACTTCTAGTTTTAGTTATCAAGATTTAAATCTCGGCAACTTTAACTATAAAAATAAATAAATAAATAAAAGGCCAGGAAAATTGGAAGTTAAACAGCTGACCTGAAAAAAAGTGGGTGGCCTTGGAGAAATCCTCCTGGAAACTAGTGTCACAGTACACAGTTCCAATAACAACAACAGCAGAATGAAGCCTATGGCTATGGCTAGCCTCTGAGAGATGATTGATTGTTAAACTAAGCAACAATATTAAGGGAAACCAAGACATTTTCATCCCTCTCATCTCTCCAAGTACCTCTTTTTTTTATTCAATAATAACTCATCAACTTTTATAGTCTATCCCATCAGCTTTCTTTATGTCATTCATGCAAAAACCAGTCAACTGCAAACTGGTAGCAGTGAATTCAGGTTTAATCTCTCCCACCTCCATACAGCTCAAAAGGAATGTATAAATTAAACAATGTGGGATAGGGTTGGATTTACTCCTGCTTGTTCACAAGCCACTTAAAGCTGCCAATGCAACGAAAAATAGCAGGAAACTTTAATCATGAAAATGTTTTTTCTTTTTTTTTTTGCTGTGTTTATGTTCTTCACATTTCAGCCTGCTTTTTGCAAGCCAAGCACCGTAAATGCTTAGATACTTGAGCAGAATGCAATAATCAGCCATGATTATCCAATCATTGTTCCAAGTGAGCCAAAAAAAGTCGTATCACTCAAGTTTGATTAGAAGGTTTGAAATCTTGAGATATTCAAATTGACAATTATTTTTTATACCAAAAAGATTTAGAATCATTTACTGATAACAAACAAATTATGGTGACAGTTTACTTTTAAGACGCAACATGAATTTATTAAACTGCTATTCTTGTCTAGTGTTCAACAAGATCACTTTTTATATACCCTTCTTTCATTTCCTTATTCTTTTATCACTTTTTACATAACCAACTAAGAAATTTTTCAAATTCAAGAATTTTGAAATGTGACATTTGAATTGCTGCATTCTTAAATTTTTCAAAAATTCTAATAAAAATAATTTTCAAAATTTTTTAAATTTCCATTCAAACACACTATAGAATATTTTCCAATTATTTTTGTTTCGCCACAATCATTTTTTTAAAAATAATCTATATAAAATATAGACATTTTTTTATTGTTTAAATGACTCAATGAAAAATGTTTTATGTAAATAATTATGTAATCTTATATGTTAATAGAGTATTAAATCTTTTTCTAAAATTTTAATTTATCCTTAAATCACTTATCCTTATGAGATGTTTGATACACAGATAGTGTGATATCCAAAAAAGTGCAATACCTGAAATTTTCTTTAATTTTCAAGGTATCATATATTTATATTCACTCGTTTCGTTGTAGAGAATCCACATATATTAATTATTACATAATTATCATAATTTCCTTAACAAACTTACGGCAACTTTTCATTTTGTTTTATTAATAATAAATACCCAAATGACAAATGATACCTTTAGCAACAAAAAAAATAAATTTTTAGTTTATTGTTGTTTTAATTTATAAACATCATCAATTAAAGCATTTGTTAACATAAACGCCTTAATTGATAAGGTATATATTATTTAAATATATGATCAATTGTGGTGTTTGTTATGCCAAATGCCTTAATTGATTTGTTTTATAGAATGCCTTAATTGATCTATTTTATAAATTTTAAAACAAATCAATTAAGGCGTTTCTCAACACAAATGCCATAATTGATCATTTTAAAATATTCATTCCTCGTTCTAGAACATTGAAAAACCAAACACCTTAATTATTCAAATCTTGATGTTCAAATTCATTTGGTTGGCTAATACTCCTTTCAACAATATTACCTTCAATAGGGTCAAAAATCATCTTAGACATAATAAAATTAAGAATAAAGCAACAAGCAGAAATGATTCTACACTATCTTTATTGAATAAAATGACTTCTCCCTTAATATTACCTATCTAGCGTTCAATATACCAAAACATCTTTCGATACAATTTCTTACTTTAAAGTGTTTCATTTATTCCTTAGGGGTCGTCAGTTGGAGTCCTGCCCTTCAATCACTAAGATGGTATCGTTAACCTCTATAAGGTGCTAAGAAACTTTCCCTATTTATATATCTAACATCAAACAAAAAGTAATTACTTGTTAATTTGGAACAACATTAATAATATCAAAAAAATGTGTTTCGTTATAAACATAAAACAAACATAACAAAGATAATACCTTGTGGGGTTCTCAACCCATTCCTGCATGTAATGGCATCCTTTAACACTCTACCATCTATTGTAAAACCTTCACATTCTAATAGAACATATATGAATTGCATATCTGGGGTGCAAATACCAAGAATCTTGGTAGCAATTTCATTTTTCTTAATCTTGTATCTAGGTTTGTCAACTGTACCTACATTGACTTTAATGTATGTCTCGTCTAAAGTACCTAAACTACCCTTAAACCATTTTCATCTATTATCTATTGTATTATCTAATATCAATTCAGGTTTTTTAAATAACATCATATGCAGTCTTAAAACAGAATTCAACATAAAATAGAATTGCCTACTAATCGTCTCTCCAAATCTAGCTACTTGACACTTTATAACCCCATTTTTTTATGATGGCTATGATGTGGAGGAAACTAATGACATATGTCCAGATGAATGAAATCTTCTTTTTGTTTTAAGCAAATGACATAATTTTGTAAAAACTCTCATATTTATTCTAGTATTATTTACTCACTATTTAGCACTTTCAAAGGTCATTACATTTAAGTTTAACTCTCTAATATGTAATCTATCATAATATGTTTCACCATGAGATAGTCTAGGTCATTTTCTAATGTTTATATGTAATAAAGTCACAGTAATAAAACATAACACATGCAACAAAATCTCCATCTGGTTCAAATGCATCATAAGCAATGGAACCAATTACATCTTGGTTTTTAGTGATAAACCAGTCATAACTGTTTAGAAGACAGAATCTTGTTAAAGTTAAAAACATAAATGGAAATCAAATCTTTGTATATTGTACATGAAATCTATCAAACATCAAAAAAGAAAATATAAATCAGTAACAAAACATTTTTGGATGAACAAGCTAAAGCAAATAAACCACAAAGCACATTTGATATATCAAAAATAGAAATCTAGATCTAAACAATATCTCAAAAGATGAAAAAAAATGGAATGTAACAAATAATATAGATTAGATAATTAGGATTCAGAAAGTATCCACATCGATTTTTGTAAAAAAATGAAGATAAACTTAACAAGACAAAGATTAAATGATGGATGTTGAAATTGAAGTTGTTCAAAAAGAAAAGTATTTGCTTTGAGCTTAAATATGTTGAAATAAAAATAAAAAATGTATTAGTTATTGAAACATGATGAAGACATCAATTAAGGCATTTCATATATGAAAACACCTTATTTGATGTATAAAATATAGGTTCTTCTAATTCATGATTAAACATTACAATGTTTATATTGTTAAAACATGATCTTCGAGATAAAAAAAATTTAATATTCAAAAATTATAACATTTGTAGGAAGAAATACTTTAATTGATAACCAATTAACGTGTTTTTTTATTAAAATACCTTAATTGATGGCCGCTTGAATTTTTATCAAACTGTGACTAAAAATAATTTATTTTATAACACGATCTTCAAGACCTAAAAAAAATTTAATATCATCTCAATTAAGGCATTTCTTATTTAAAACGTCTTAATTGATCATCAATTAAAACGATTAATGAAAGAAACTCTTTAATTGATGATCAATTAAAGTGTTTCTTCCTTGAAACACCTTAATTGCAACATAAATTAAAAAAAAAATTATATTGTTTATAAAAAACTTACAACTGAGTTCTAATCACTTTCAAATTTACTTTTCAAAACGGTAACGATTATGTGATCAATTTTTTATTCAGGTTAAATTTGAAATAAGACAATTTTTTCTCCCAAAATCTTAGAATACTATAAGAAAAAGTGAATTTTTTATTCTGAAACTTTGGGTACTATTAAGAATCTAATATTTTTTTCGTAATCGGATTATCCTAAACCAAGTGTGAAAAACAAATACTCACCATCAAAATTCCGAAAGAAAATTTATGGATTCTTTAGAACTAAACGCACTCTTAATCTAGCTAAAAAAAAAAATTATACATATAAACTCTTTCGAACCATAATCTCAAGGCCAAGTTCCAATATTAATAGAGTGTTAAACTTTTAATTCTAATAATTAGAGTTCAATCCCTGACATACTCAAATACTTCAAAAAATGTTTTATGTTATTTAGTTATTTTTTGACAATTTTGCTCCTTTTTTAATGGTATTATTAGCATAAAAATTAAAAATTTTATAGTCAAATATTAATATTTTAAAATAATAATTTTAATATTAAATTATTATATTAACATTCTATACTTAAAAATACTATTTATTATTATAATATTATTTACATTAATATTTAAAATAATTTAAAATTATTATTACTACTAATATGAAATATTAAAAATAGTAATATCTATTATTAGAACATTAAAATATTTATAATATTAAAATAGTATTATTTTATATTTAAAATATTTATTATTTAATCATAAGAATATTATTTATATTTATTATTAAAATAGTAATTTAAAACATTTGTCAATAAATATTAAAAATACTATATATATATTCAAAATTATTAATAAATGATAAATATATATATTCTTAAAAATTAGTATTAAAATAATAATATTGTTATATTAAATAATATTCATTATCAAAATAATCAAAATAATATTTACTGTATTAATATTTATTATTTATTATTAAAATATTAAAAGTATTTATGTTTAATAATACTCAATCTATTAATATAATAATATTTCAAGACAGATCAATCTAAATCCATATATAAAAATCATATCCAAAATTCGACTGTAGTCATACTAAGCTTAGTGACAAATCTTGTCATATAATTTTGAAGAGGCCAACTAGTAGTATATAATAAAGTTTATCTTTTTTTTTTCTAAGGTGTATTTTATCATACTTATAAATATATATATATATATATGTGCAAACAATATATTGATAAAAACATGATAAACTCATAAAATTATAAAACAAACATATTACTATGACAACATTATATTTTTAATAATAACATGATTTACAATTAACCCTTGAATTACTAATTACATAATCTATCAATGAATTATGAGAATTTTTTTTTACAAATTAAAATTGAAATTAAAAAGTATGATTAAATCAATCATATTTAAACATTTTATCAAAACAAGAAAACTAAATGTTCTTTTAAAAGAATGAAGATGAAATTTTGAAATTAAGAGTTTGGTGTTTTCTTCCTTTTGTAAAGTACTTCCAACATGATTTTTTCTTTTTTATAAACTGAATTACAATAACGTGTGATAGACATTTAAAGTAAAAGTAAAAAAAAAAAAAAAGTATCATATATATGATGAGAAGGAGTTGTATTAAGTTAAATCTCCCTTTTCCCTTACCTTAAATCTCTTAAATTTTGATCTTTTTTTCACTAAAAAAAATAAAGAGGAAAAACACATTTGGTACTTGTTTGAAAACTTAAATTTTATTGAGAAAGTTGAAAAGTTAATTTAAACTTTGTTAAGTTTATTTTATTGTAATTTTGAATTTGTGACAATTATTTTTATTCTAAAAGTTTGCAAGTAATAATTGTGGATAAAATAAATAAACAAATATCATTGATTTAAATATCTCTTAAATTATAATGCACAAAATTAATTTATAAAACACAAAAATAATAAAATTATTATTTTTAATTTATGGATCCAATTTAAATATATATATATATATATATATATATATATATATATATACATGCTAATAATAGGTGTTTCAAAATTTTTGAGAGGGCAAGGCCTCTTAAGCTACCATTACCAACCAACCACCCCTGACTAAGCTCATGAGCTCGATGGCTAACCTTCATCATGCACTAGTTGAAAAAAAACAATCCATAGTCAAGAGCTTTCTTTTTTAAAATGTGTTTCTCTTTTGAAAGAGAATTTTTTAACAATATGCTTATTTTTTCGTTGATAAGTAAATTATTCTCGTTTAATCACTCGACTTTTTACCATAAAATATATATAAAAAAAATGTAGAAATTATTTTACAAAGTTAATTTCTGCAAAATAAAAGAAGCTAAATTAATCTTTTAAAGTTGTTTTAGAGCATTTGTAAGAATTTCAGAAAATTTTCCTTTTTTTTCTTTATTTTTCTTTTTTGTTTTTAGGATTTAAAACATGTAGAAATATTCTGAAATTTTATTTTGGAATAATTGAGAGGGACAACAAACCACAATCATATCTGTTTCTTTATTTTCATGTGTTTTATCTTCTTCAATTATAGATGTTGTCCCAAAAATAGAAATTATACTTGATTAATGCTGGAAAAAGTTTTATCCTATTGCAAATAAACTATATTTTCTCTTGAAAAACAAGATACAAGATTTAATTGGAATACATTAACATAAAGCTACAATCTCACATTTACCTCTATAAAACATTTGAGAAAGCCAGAGAGGCCTAGAACATCAAACAGGTTAGATTTGTTCATCATTAAATAAGAAATTCCATATTAGATCCCTTGTTATAGACTGATTGTAACTTGATTAACCAGAGTAATGGAGGTAAGATAAACAATAAGATTATACCAGAAAAGATATAGACGAGACCAGAGGGGAAAAAAAAAAGAGACAAAATAGGAGCAGGAAATTGTATTTTCTTTTCATAATTCCATTCTTCATTCCAGCCTTAAATTTCTTCTTCCAGTTTTTCCCTGCTATGGACTGATGCGACCAATTTCCATCCAGCTGTCAAAACTCTAGTCTGCTTTAAGTTACATTAACCTCCTTCAACTCTTGTCTGATATGAGCTGCACTAAACATGTTTATCACCTTGATCGGATTCATCACATTCCTCACATTTCGTACTTGTAATTTTATCTAACCTTTCTTTCATTTCTTCAGTGATGTAGTTCTTCCAATCCCCAACTGAGCCACGCCTGAAAAAAAGCTTGTAGTCAACATCCACCAATCGGTCCATTCCTTTTTGGTTCACCTCCATGTTCATGGAACGGTCCACTCGGATCACTCATTCTAAGTTAACTAACTTAAGAACATGATCATGGAATGGCACTAAGGCATGAACCCCTCTGCAAAAGCTCTTAAATGCTTCATTCATTGGCAATGGAGTTTCTACAAAGACACAGAATGAATTCATGAAATCCTGTAAATTTGTACATTCCTATCTTGTAAAATACTAACATTTTGTACATTCATATCATATTTTATATAAAAATTGCATTTCATTCATATGGACATAAAAAACTTGAAATACATTTTTTAAAAAATTTCATTACACTCATATATAATTTTGATTAAAATTTTAAACTGTCATTTTCATATTATTTTTCGTATTATTTTCATGTCTTATCATCTTATTATATTTTAAATTGTCCTTGATAAAGTGCCACAATAAGACCAATGTATCTTCGGTTCTCGGGCTACATACACAATCTTTCAAGCAGAGTTCTTAACAGATTCTGGCAACATAGGGTATGATACATGGGTTCCAAAAGGTCTTGGAGAAGGCATGGCTGTGAGATCAGGGATAGTGTTTTGGTCGAAAATCTGTGTTTCAAGAGATAGGACTAGCTGATCCGGATGGACTTTGAGCAAAGGATATCATTAGCTCGACGCTTGGGATTCATGATAGTTGGGATGATAGACCTTGAGCCATGTCGTGCCTGTTTTCATTGAAGAAGCTGGAAACACATCATCATCTCTTGCCTGGAAATGTGATCTTGCAGCAATGGCAGCCACAAGTTTATCCCTTGGATACCAGAAGCCTTCCCAGTTATAGAGATCAGCAACATCGCCGCCATTTGGTTTTAGGTAGTTCATCACACCACCATTTAGTTTTAGGTAGAAACCTAAATTTTCTTCTGCTCTTTCTCAAGTCAATGATCATTTCACAAATTGGCATAAATCTCTTTACAACACACATAAGGTTAGAAGAATTTTTTACAGAGTTTTCTTTTAGAAAATTCATTGAGTTCAAACAATACAACATACAGGGCCTCAGTGGAAAGGGAGTGTTTCCAAACAAAGAACTCTAGACAGATTACATAGCATCAAGATTTAGTTCACAAAACCTCTTTATCATAAAATGCAAGAAGTTGCTTTACATGAGTATGCCAAGCAGCAACATTTTGCCCATCAACTGTAACCCAATCAACAATGGTTGACGCAGGTTGCTCCCACCACTCATCAAGCTGTAGCAGAATGTTTAATCCGGAGGTTATATTAAAAGAAAATTAAAAAGATAATGCCGGGTAAAAGGTGGAATTTTTGGCAATAAAAGTTGATGGTTCAATATAACCTTAACTAATAATGTGAACACAAGTTCAATCTCCCAAAATCTCCGCCCCCTCTCTTTTTTCTCCTCCTTTCTCCAAAAATGAATAAGTACATAAAATAGAAACAAACTAAAAAGGCCATAGTTGTGGCCAGAAACATACACTCCAATCAAACTATCAGTCTATCACAGCTCCCTACCCCACCCTCATCTTTTTTCATGAATAATATTCAGATAGATTGCATATTACACGAAAAAAATAAATAAATAAAAATAAAAAAGGTAGAACGCAGTACGAGAGATGAATATGGCCAGCAAAACAAGGCAGTTACTTACCAAACCCCTCACATATTTGCAGTCCTCCAAGCACTTCTGAGCATTCAAAACTGCAGTTTTAAGTTCAGGTAGCCATTTCTCTGTGACAATTTTCTCTTGCTCAGCAGCCAAATTCAAACAATAATTTGTTGTCCTGCATCATGTGGCAAGAAAGCACACAACAAATCATAATAAGCAAATTTTATAAGACCAGCCCATGAAATACAAAAATATGTATCTTCATATGTTCTGTCAGAAAAATGTATGTCAATCATCAAAATGTCAACTTACTACTGATTCACACTCCCATATATCAGTAGAGAACAGGAACTTTGGAATAGCACAAGTCAGATATAAGATGCGTTCACAACAGTAATTGCTTCTTAAAAGTTAAGGCTCTGTATTTCTACTTCCTTTCTTGCTTTTAAAAGAAAAGAGTAAGTTTGTAAGGATACAAAAGCATAAATTTTCTAACAATTTAAGAATAAATATTGTATTACATATATAAAAAGTCATGATTTTTTTCCTATGTGTAAAAACAATGCATAAATTGATATTACCTTTTAGCTATGTCTTCGTTTTAAACACACTGGTTCCGCCTTTTATTAGTTGCTATTGCTTTATGGCAAAAACTAAGCCATTGTTTGATTGTTACTTTTACCATTTGTACTTTTCTATTTACTTTTTGCTTCTTTAAAAGGCCATATCAAGTGAGCAAACAATAGAAAGCAAAATCATTATAATTAAAAATGGAAATTTTACTGAAATGTAACACAAATTAAAATGTAATATGAAAGTAAAATCATACATTTTGTTATTTTTTTTAAAAAAAAATTTTTTCATTTTTAATTCTTTAAAAATATTGTTTGCTTTTGTATCCAAACACACTTTTTGTTTTCGGATTTGAAAAGCAAAATGCAACTATAAAAGCAACAACCTTATGATACCTAAGAAAGAAAATAGTAAAAAGCAAGAACTAAAGTGATAGCAAAATGGATTCTAAGCATTTGCAAATGGAGCACTACCTATTTATACAGATGAAGAAGAGAGGGAAAAAAGATAAACAGATCACTTTTAGATGGAAATAAATTCTAAGAAGACAGAAACAGTAATTCATTACCTTGTATATTCTTGTTGAGCACGGTAAGCATGGCTCAATAGTGCATGACCACTTTCAACAAGATCCTGCCGAATATGGACCAAATTAATTGCTTTTGCCAATTCCTCCAAGACATTAGCCTCAGAACCACGAAGCTTCAAACAAAACTCCAGAGACTCTAACACTGATGCCAAACCAGCATCAGAACCCTCCAAACCTAACCATAGAGTACATGTCATTAGGTTGACAACAATTCTAATTGAAAGAAATAGAGAAACACACCTTCAAATGGGCTTCAAGATCATTCAAATCATACTCAAACAAGAAAATAAATCAAACTTCTAAGTCTCAGAATGTGTTTGCAAAAGGAGAACTCTTTGGGTAATTAACCAAAAAAAATTTGTTTTTGGTACAAAACAAAAATAAATGTTATCTAACATTTTATTCAACCTCAACTGTCATCAATCAAAAACACCTCAGCACAGTAATCAAGTCTATTCAAAAGCAGAACCATTCCTAATATGAATCTAGCCTGCTTCATTGGAGAATAAAGCTCACCAGCAGGGTATTGAAGAGCAGCAGAAACACGGCATATGGATGGAATTGCTGATGGATCCCTGGTACCAGCCCTTGCAGTCAACAAGGCAGCATTCTTCTCTGCTGCAGCCACAGCTTCAGGTCCTGTTGATCCATTAGCACCCATGGACTCCAAAAGGGCCTGATGTGGAAGTAATGAAACGAAACAACTGAGGCATGAAATTGGAATTTGCAATATATTATATATAAGATACAGGATTCAATTTCATTTAAACCAAATTTCCACTATATCTCCATTATTTTCATCATAGCCAACCACAGCAGACAAATAAGGAATGAAAAAGAATATAAAGTCCTTCCACATATGTCATAAGCCAAGTAAAAGCTTTAAAGGATGAGGAGCTGAACAAATTTAAATATCTAATAATTACAATGTACAAACAATGAAGAGTCTCAATTTTTAATAAAAAGACTGCAAAGATAATTTTCTAGGGGCTTCAGAGAAATTTATATTAAAAAATACATCTAAATAATAAATAGCTTCAGAAATTGGTGAGGGTTAAAATAACCAAGATAGCTCCCTTAACATGCAAAATATCATCAAAGTTCCTAGATCCATCTGATTAGATATGAGAATATCTACATAAATTAAGATCACCTGAAACAATTGCCACTTGTTTAATATCAAGTGATACGCAAGTGATCAACAAATATAAAATTTGGCCAAATTATAATGATGGGTGACAACTCAAGCTTCATTTTCTGAGCACCAAAACCACCCATCCAGACTATGTTCTCATTAAGAATGAGGTAAGCGGCTCCCTAGTTCATCATGCCACATTGCATTTGAGACAACACAAATGAAAAACTTATTCAGAACAAAAAGAAAAGTTTGACTACCAATTATAGCACTCACTAGTTTATTCTTATTAGATTCATAATTGAAAAATAAGTGTACTGTCTGAGTCTTACAAACCTGTGGGCTCGATGGAAGCATGTAGAGGCTATTATCAGGACTTCTATAAAATGCAGAAATTTCTTTATCAATAAAATCCTTTGCACTGTTTGAAATGTCTGCAACAACATTGCAAGCGGGAATAATGGTGCTGGAAGCATACTCCCTCGCAGCTAATGGCTGTTGATTCCAGAATGCAGCCGCATCCTTTAAACCAAAGGAAATTAGAATGAATACTGTCACACATTTTTAGTTGAATATAACATATGCTAAAATCAAAACCGAGCCAGTAAAGTGACAGAGCATCCATGTGAAGAAAACAAAACAAAATACTTCCACTAATCAAACACATTGTTATGAATCATAAATGAGATTGTCTACACTGTTGATACTAACTGTATCTTTAATACAACATGTGCATATCCTAAATATGCACTACAAACATCCAAGTCCAGTTCTTTTTCCCCCTATGTTTCGTCTTGAGAAGTTTGAGACAGATAAGGAAACACCAGGGAATATTCTCCAATCTTTTGGACAGAGAAAGAATGAAACAAGATATATGTACAGGTTTAAGTTATCAACAGAGAAAAGAGAATGCTTTTTTTTCTTCTTTTAACAGTTACTTCAATAGAACAAGGATATCTCCTAAAGAAAATTCCTTTTTCTTACACTGAAGAGAAGTAATCCAAAAGAATAAGGATAAAGGAAGTAGTCAGGAAGGAAGGTTATGAAATTATAATTACAAAATTTTAACCACATTATATAGCGCAAAGTTGCTATAAATTAATAATACGTATCCAATAGTATCATAGATGTACCAACATGGAACATCCTATTGTTAAGATTCACAAAGGATGGAATACCTACCATATTAGCCTTCAGTAGAGCAGTATATATGGTTTCAAGTTCAGATCTACGAGAATCAAACTCTTCAATCTTCTTCCACTTCTTTCTTAATGAATCTTCAGCCTCTTTTCTCTCTGCACACAATTTATTTAACCGCTGTATTTCAGACATTAATGTATTTAAGCTTGCCTTTAGTCCAGCAGCTTCTCTCTCCTTGGCCCAAACCTCCAACTGAAAGAGAAAATTAACCAGGCAATTTATCATGCAGGCATGCACAATCTGAGTAAATAAACTTTGAAAGGAAAAAAGGGCCGTAAACATCTAATCACAGATGCTTTATTGACAGAACTAGTAACTCGTAACCATAAAATCATTCAGGAATTACCTCAAATTGTCTTAGACTGACAACATTCTGTGTTGCAGCTCCAACAAGTGAATGTGAAGGAACTACATCACTACCACCTTGTAGACGTTTTATAAGCTTTTGACACAAGTCCCTAGCTTCAGCAGCTTTGTTGAGAGCATCTTCAGTAGCTAAAAATTGTTGAACATGTGCTTTCTGCAAACAAATACACATTTATAAATCAAGCCACAAAAAAAGTGACTGGGCAGAATCAAAGTAAGGGAATATTGGGGTGGCTAACAAGTTAACCAAAACCAACCAGCCAACCAGCATTCATTCATCTTAGATGGCCACAGCCCTAATTTCATAAGCCCCTTAACCACAGTATTAATAGGTACAGGAGCTACACGAGGAAGTGGGAAATAAATGTAAAAGCAAATTCGATTAAGTGATTTTCTCAAAAGGAAAGAAGACCTGTCTTTCAAGAAGTTGATTTTGCATTCCTCTAGAAGGTACATCCATTCCGACCTTCCCATTACCATAAAGTTGATAGTTTAATGGTGAGCTCACATCTGGAGAGGAAACATCCATAACTCTGTTGTTCTCATACTTGTACCTGATAAAGATATTAAATAACTTTTATCTAATACAATATGCATTCAAAGCAACCAAGAAACTTTTACCAAAAGATATTTGCGTGAATAAGAAAATGCTTGCAAATAAGGACATAAGCTAAAAAAGATAAATTCAGCCTCCCCTGAAAACTAAAAAAGCCTTATCAGGAGTCTTTTATGGCACTAACTTTCAACAACACATTCCACACATAGCTAAATTTAATTCAAGAAATTGGATGTTTTGTGTAGACAAGTATAGTTTGTGACCAAACAAAAGCCAAAAATGTTACTTACCTAGTATGAGAGAACTATGATGAAGTACCTATGAAAGTTATTACTTATAAAAATTTATTGTTTCATTCACCATACCCTTTTTTTCTTCTTTGGTACAGAAGGATAAAATAAAAGGAATAACTAGCGAAACTATTGTATTTTCTGAGCAACACAAGAGAAAAGTAGTAACCAAGAAAACAAATTGCAGCGGTAAGATTCTAAAAAACTGTCCTAAGCAGACAAAAGCAGTTAATTATTTGTGACCATGCAGCCACAGAAAATGCTTGATAAATAGAAGGAAAAGGAGGGGAAGCTAATCTGAAATCGTAAAACCACCAATAAGAAAAACATGAAGGTACAAACCTACCTTAAGGTTTCAGCATCAGCTCTAACATCAACTTTCTCTATTTCTCTAGAAACCAGAGTTTTAAGCCTTAAAGTGTATGTGGTAATTGCCTGAAGCAATTGAGGAGGACTTTTGAGGCAATTTACAATAACAGCTCTAACATCATCAGGTGTCTCCCCATCAAAATCAAAGCCTAATTTGGTAGCTTCTGATTGGGGACTCAAATGGATCCCATTTCCTTCATAAGCTGGAAACGAATTGCGCACTTTTTCAATCATGCGTTCTGCAAGAAATTCACATGCCTTGCGAATATTTCTTTCACGTGTTGTTTCAATAAGAATGACATCATCTGCAGCTTTAGATCCCTTAACAGTTGAATATACAGCTTCCTTCTCACTGTTTGCACTGAAGTTGCTAACCACTTCAATAGAAGAGTCAACACTTGACCTTCGAGCATCCCTTGCTTGATTTACATATTGATAAAGACGTTTATGATACTCTGCAAATATTTTTGCTGCTTCATCACATTGCTGATCATAAGCTTCCAACATCACCTGTTTGTGCCTGCATTGCAATAAGGCATGAAAATTTCAAGAGCCGCAAAAGAGATTTTACAAGAATCGAAATATACTGAGAAGCTTCAGTTTCAAGGATGCTAAGGCCATTGTTATAATATCTGAAGTTCACAACAATAAGGACTATAATCATGCTTGGATTAACAAGATGCACATGGCAACACTCATCACCAACCATTCATAACTTACAAAATAGGTACTCTTATGCAGCTTGACAATAGAAGCATGTGGTCACTCCAGACCACAATTAACTCCAAATCCGTACAATCAAAATCAAGAAACAATTTTATGGTATGTGATGGGAGTGTTAAAGGTTAAATTTATCAAGCAAAACTCCTTGAAAGAACAGGAATAAAGAAAACGACAGTGATACTTTTACTTCCAAAACCCCAAGTCAAATAATAAACCAAAACAAACAAGATGGTCCATAATTTTAGAAACACAATGACTCGAGTCAGAATTAAACACCCCATTAGGCATCCTCAGAGTCCATCGAAAATAAGCCAGATGACCAAAACCATATTGATCAACAAGTTAGTAAATAACCATTCTATGCATTAAACAAGCTGGACAACATTAAAATGTTTAGCAACTAAATAAAGAACCTCAATTTTACCAAGTTAACAGAAGATAGTCTCTCAAAAATGGCACAATCAAACAATGATGCATATAACCAACCTAATGTAAATATGGGAAAAGGCTTAGTTTGATCTTCTCTTTCCATAACATTAAAATGCCAGAAATTATAACACAAATTCTAAAATATAATGAAACTTACTGTTGTGGCATAGCTATTAGATAAATTCAATGGTAATCGACCAACTATGGTGGACACTTCAAATTAATAACGAAAAATGTTAAAGCTGGAATTTTTCAATCCTAAAATATAGTGAAAAAATCCTTAAAAATTAAGGGCGAAAAAAGAAAACCTGTAATTGGTCCTTTCATCAAGCATTCTCTTCCTTTCAGCCTCCTCTCTGGAAACCTCTAACATCCTGGCCTTCAAATCTTTCCTTTGTCTCCTTACAATATTCCTCAACCTCTCCACTTCCTTCGCAGCCGCTTCCCGTTCCCTTATCGCCGCTTCTCTAATCTCTGCCACACCTGAACCCTCCCCTCCTCCTCCACCACCACCACCACCACCACCAACCACCTTCTCCTTCCTCCTCCCACCTCCTTTACTCCTCCCCTCCTCTTTCCCCAAATTTCCGCCACTCTCCCTATTCCCTCCTCCGCCGCCCCCGCCGGTGGTGGTGCCACCATGGACGGTGATGTTTTTCCGGATATTTTGGACGGTTTTCTCGGATTTAACTCGGGTTAACAAGAAATGCCAAATGGGCAACATGTTTCCTCTACAAATCTTGCGAAGCGAATCGATTGAGGGTAAATTCGACTTGTTGGAAGAAGAATTGTATGGTCCTAAAGGGCGGTAACCCATTTCCTTTTGCAGCCATTCCAATATTGCTTCTGGCTGCACGTTTGAGCTCTGCATTTTAAATTCAATTTCGAAAATCCCCCAAAAAGTGAAATTTTGGACTAAATAGACATCTAGGTTTTTGGATTAAAACCGAAATTGAGCTACAAAGGTAAGGACTTGGATAGATCTGAGAACGAGAAAGGCATATGGCCCGCAAAAGAGAAGAGGAGTGAGTAAGCTGGTAGAATGGCAGTACTGTAATTTTCTGTACGATTTTTAAATAGGATTTTCTGGCAGTATTGTAACTTTCATTTCCGGATACGTAGAAAAATGAAAAAAAAAAAAAAAGGGGGGGGGTGTGTTTAAAATGGAGGTCCCGCTCTTTCTATACCATGCTCGATTTTTTTTTTAATAAATTTTTTTAAGTTTTTATTGAATATGTTTAAATTAATCAAATTAATTAAGTAACTTTTTATTTTTATATGGTAATTGTTTTAAAAGTAAAGTTGTTTATAGTCGGAGTTATTAGTTAAAACTTATAATTTTAATTTAATTTAAGCAAATTTTTAAATTTATAAATGAAATTATTCATTTAAAGTTATAATTTTGATTCAATTTAAGTCGAATTTTAAATAAATTTTTTTAAATAAAGGTTTAAATTAATTTCAAAATATTATTTTTAACAAAAAAAATTAATTTAATATATTAATATAAATTTTACTACTTTAATAATATTTTAAATTAAAATAAATCTAAACAAACTTTAATAAACAAGCAAAATCAATCCTTAAACAAACTTTTAAAAATGTCCATTGAATTGGGTGAATCCTAAATAGCTTTATTTATATAATTAATGTCGATATCATAAAATGATCTTTAAGTAATAATAAAATATTAAATATATTATTTAAATTTTAAAAATTTTTAATATGATATTTAAATTATAAATTTATTAATTAATATAATAATTAAAAAATTATTTATTTATCACATATTAATGGAATTGAAGATAAACACGCTTATGAAATTTTTAGAGTTCTTTAATAATATTAAAACATCTGTAAAAAATACTTAATTTGTAAACACTTCAATTAACGTTTCTTTACTGCCATTAAACACTTAAAAAGCACTTCATCTTCTTTATTTTATATCCACATTCTTACTCAACTCATCAGTAAGCCAAAAGCAAAATAATACTCATAAAAATAGATTTTTTATTTGAAAGAAGATAAACCCTTTTTAGGTGTAACCACAGGGAACATGTAAACTTTACTTCGAAAGAGAGTAAGATGGCTATTTCCCGGCTCCATGACAAAGCCCCCACCTGCTACACCACTGCCACCATTAACATCGCCTACTACACCTATTCCATGCTCCGGCACATTCAAGCAGTTGACTTTCGCTTCCTCCACGTCATCCATGGCATCATATTCGTAGTCTCCATCGTCGTCCTCGATCTGTATCGTCCCTCATGCGTGCTCCTCGAACGGATGCACCTGCAGTATGGATTGACAACCGCCATATATAAACAACAAAAGTAACAACCAAAGGCCGCACTGTTCTAACTGTACTGAAAATCAAATTCCTGAGCTTGCGATTATCACCTTGTTCATTGAAGATCAATGGCTTCCGTCCGGTTATTGGTTACTCAAATATTTCATTTACAATTTTTTCCTCAATATAACTGTACCAGTTGTATTTATATGCTTAGTTAGAAATGTGGGTAGCATATGTAGCATTGTGCTTGTGCTTGTGCTTGTGCTTGTGCTGTGAATGTTGTGTGAAAAGCACTTGTAACTATTATGTAAGTGTTGCAAGATGTGCTCACCAAGCTTGAAAATCTCTGTTTATATGTAGTAAAGACACTGCTTACTCTATATTTTATAAAATGCCTAAATGAATTTCTACAACACTGTGTTTGCTGATATGCTTAGAGTTTAGAATTGTGTTCTGTTTTGAAACTATATAAAATAGGTAAAATTAACGAAGGATTAAGATTAACTAATATAAAATTTCTCATAGCAGCATCATTGAGGCTTGATTTAAAGGCATTTTTAACTTTAGCTAACAACTAAATTGATACAATTGAGTTTTTAGAAAATTTTTAATAATGTGTTATACTGATGTTGAATTGTTCAATAACTCTTGTCATGCTATTAACGAACAAGAAAACATGTAGAGGAAATAGAACCTTTTTTACTAAAGTCCAAAAAAAGTTAATTCTACTAAATAATAAAGATGATGCTTAGAAAACACATAGTTACAAATTAAAGGTCATAACAAAATTATTGTAAATAGCCAAAAAAAAAGTTTAAAACAATTGAAAAGAATCTCTAAAAACTCATTCTCCTTGGTCTTCACTTAGCTTGACAGATTCATTGTTTATTTGTACTCCCATTGAAGCAAAATTGCTTGGTGTAGCCTTGACAACCTCCATATCTAGCATCAGCAAATGTTGGGCAGTTGGCTCTTACTATTTAAAGTTAAAAAAAGATCCAACATTTGACATTTTTAAGTGTTGGCCAACCTGTGTTTGCAATTGACAATTAGAAACCAAAGTAAACTAAATTAGAATAGTTCAAAAAATCTAGAATAAGTACTTGACCACCTTGTTCAAATTGATATCACTCGACTCAGTCCTTGGAAATGAATTCAAATATGAAGATCCTTGCAATAAAACTCACAAAACAATTATACACAAAGCTATACTGGAAAATTTATCTCAATTACTTAAATTGCATAAGTTAATACCTTATTAAAACTTGTACAACTTTCAAATAGACAACCTTGAAATTGATTAGAAGGCAAAGATACCTGTAATAAAATTGAAACGAACTTATAAATAAAACAAAGAAATTTGGACAATCACATTTTTTAAGTAAAAAATTTAACCTGATGTAATAATTGAGTGTGACTAAAAAAATTCATTTGGCATGGATCTAAAGGTTGCTGACTAAATATGCTTAGGAGTATGGAATTTGCTTGCAATTTATAGAGATCTTTGTGTATAGATAAGAAAATTATAAAAGTGTATAAAATGTAAAGGATATAATTAAAATAAATAGGACCTCTAAGTCTGCCATCGAAGAAATACTTGAAATATTTTCACTTGGTAAGGACCGGGGTATGGTAGATGAAGCACCTTTTATGCTAGGTTTTGGCTTTCCACCAGGTTTCCTTTTTCAACGAAACTTTTTTTTCATCCACCCTCATCAGAAGCTATATAACACGATTTTTCTTGATACCTTTTGCTTTATATGTAGTAATGACACCGTCTGAAGAATTCTTGTTATGGTCACTAGTAAAAACATCATTATTGCCCAGACTTTGAGAAGTATCCATGGTCATAGAGTTAGAAGATAAATAATCTACATTTTTTCAGCTTATAGTGAAAATTTTTTCTACTTCAAGGCTTAATTCGACCACCTTTCTAGCAAGAAAAGTAGATGCATCTTCTGATTCAGCAGTCCTACTTGCAAGTTTAACTACATTTCAACTTAAATCCTTGCAACGGAAACAATATGTCTAAGATCTTCTTTCACAATCCTTCCACAATAATTTAACACATAACCTTCATATACACATTTTGTCCATCTATTTAATATATAATGAGGAGGGACAACCTTTATATTCCAAATATCTAGCATTTTTAGTGCATGACTACACAAATATCTAATAAACTCAAAAGACATACAACAACAGTAAATTGACTTTTGTTCTAAATTAAAGATAACCTTATGTTTCCATGTAAGTCCATACATGCAAACCTTGTATTCATACAAGGGTGAATTGTCAATACATATTTTAACTACAATCCCTAAAGACTTCTTATATTCTTGTTGAAACAAAACAAAAATGTTGGGTGTATAAATATCTTTAGCATTTCTCAAGATTGGTACATTCATCTTCAAAGTAGGCTTAGTTGACTCATCTCATAATTAGATTCCAATTCATTGTATCTTACATCATCCAACAACTTTTCAAACTTGGTAAAAAATTCCAACACATTAAGTTTAAGCTTCAAAAAACATTTCATGTGACTGTTAAAAGTTTCACATAATTGAGTGTTTCTAATACCTGTAGAAAAAGTATGCCTACCATAAGCCATTGCCTATTTCTTCCTTTCTTTAA
Organism: Durio zibethinus; assembly: GCF_047325235.1. NCBI lineage: Eukaryota > Viridiplantae > Streptophyta > Magnoliopsida > Malvales > Malvaceae > Durio > Durio zibethinus. The sequence goes on from NC_143182.1 coordinate 14,446,455, forward strand.
AGGTTTTCTCACACCACTTGTTCTCACGAAGCATGTAATTCTCATGCAATGAGTCCCAAGCATGAATAAAATCTTCTTTGTATTCAAAATCATGCATGCAACATTTGAATTCAAAGCCAAAATTACTTGACCTTTTAAAAACATGACTAAGATGTTTGAGAGCATTTTGGAACAAATGCCTTGAACATATGTGATGATATGTTTCATGAAAAACCCTACCTATCACTTTTGCCATAGCTGCATATTGATCTGTGAATGCTGTTACTGGTTTTTTTTCCATTTTCTTGATGTCCAATGATCATTTGAGCATTACAACCACCTCTAAGTTCTTTCTGAGGCTTCTTTCCTTCACAATCAACTTGTTTCATGAAACCTGCCTTGAAATAACAAAACTTCCAAGATAAAATTATTTTACCATCAACTTTACTTTTATTCACCCAACTTCTTCGAACACTAAAGCTGATATAGCCAACATACATGTTGTAATATATATGTGCTGCTTTCTTTGTTTCAAACTCCATGCCAACGTGTAGGGTTAAATTGTTTTCAAAGACAATGATCAGTTATGTCATTACTCTTTCCATCAACACGAGAAAATGTTGGCTCATATGTGGTGACAATATCCATAGCCATAAATAAAAAATAGAAAAAACAAACAATGTCAATTTCTTCTTAATAGCAAGAAATCATAGTTTTTAACGATTTAAAAAAATCACAAATCAAAACATGCCATCTATAAACCACTAAAACAGTTGTTCGCTCCCAAATTAATATACAATGGAAAAAAAATTAAAGTGGGGTTTGTCACATAAAACTAAAAAAATACTAATATAATCGAGAAGTTGAAATCAACCCATTAATTAGAGAATAAACTACTTAATTTTCTAATGACGAAGGATACAATTGTTTTCAATTATAATGTATTCACATTTTCTAAAAATGAATCTTAAATAAGTAAACGAGACAAGAAAAAGAAAATTACCTTCAATGCATTAACAATGATGCATTTTAAAAATACTTTTATTTCAAATTTCTTTAAAATTTCAAAATTCCCCATCCAAATACACTGTAATAGTTGGCGGATCATGCTTACATATTTCATTGAGAGTGCTGGACAAAAATTGGGTGCTTTCTTTCAATTTTCTCATCACGTCGCATTTTTATAGAAATGGTTCTATATCAGAGCTTGAGGGGGCTTTGATGCCTCCAAAAAAATTCTTAAAATTCTCTAATATGTGTATATTTTATTAAATAAATTTAAATTGATCCTTTCATATTAAAATTATTTATTTAATTTTATGCATTATTACAATTAAATAGGTGTTAAAATCTTATTATTTACCTATTTATTATAGCCATTAATAATTACTTGTAAATCCTTAAAATCAAGAGATCTGTCACCAATTAATTTTTTAACTTTCTCGACCACACTTCAATCTCCAACCAATATCAAAGATGTGTTTTTCCATTTCTTTCTACCTTATTTCAATTTCTCCTATCCACATAATTTTCTTTCTTTTCATTTTATTTTAGATCTCTATCCCAAGTTGTCCTACAATTTTTTTTTAAATCATATTCTAATCTCTTTAAAAAATTTAAAAAAATCATAAGTTTTAATCTCAAAATTATAAAATTATATTTATTTTTCTTGTGTTTGATAAAAAAATATGATTGATTTATTTATACTCTTTTATTTCAATTTTCAATTACCAAAAAAGTTTAAGAAAGTTCCTATAATTCAAAGATTATACACTTAGTAATTCTATCATTAACTTGAAAGTATTGTTATCCTTAAAATTTTTAATGCTATAGTAGTAATTTTTTATTTTACAATCTTGTATGCTTAGTTTTTTGGTATAGTGTTTGCATGCTCACATATATCCTATATACAATATATATATATATACATGTTTGTGTGTGAGTGTTGTCATAACGTATAAATCCGTAGACCTATCACTAGATATGGATTAAAAGAGTCACCACAAATCTTTTTTTGTTTAGATGTGATTGGCCACCTGAAACATATTCTGATCTGTCAAAACAAATTTTAGGTTCGAGAGTCGGTTACGCATAAAAAAGGTTGTAGCACCCCCACACTGTCCATCCAAATAATGGTATCAGTTTGATTTCAAATTATCCAAGCATTGATCATCTTTATGATTTACAAATAATTGAATATAAAAAATTATTCTTAAAATTATCCCAATAGTTTGGTAGTAATTTAATATAATTTTCTTACCTCATGAGTATTTATGAAGATTAGTGTTCCCCTCTAAAGAGGCTCCATCATCGAATTTATTAATTTATTTTATTTCAAAAAAATTAATAAATCTCTCAATAGTTTGGTAGGACTCCAATAGTTTGGACGATAAAAATTATTAGTATTTATTTGAAAAGATTTTTTTCTTTTTTTTTTGTATTGAAGAGATTATTTCTTTTTTAAAAAAATTTATTTATAGAATCATTTTCCTCTTTTTTACAAATGATACATTTTTTTAAATAAAGCCAGAAAAATAATAAAAAAAATAAAATCAAATCAAATCAAAACAAAAAATAAAAATAAAATAGAAAAAAAACCTACGATCGGGTCAAGTTGAAGCGCAGGTTTACATGCTGGTCACTGGTCTGCGCGCTGATCTTGGCTTATCCAAAACGACATCGTTCGATAGTAGTATAAAAGCCAAGCTTTAGCATTTTTCTCATAATCAATCCAGCCTCTCTCTCTCTCTAAACCAGAAACTATTTCCCTTCTCTCTAGAAATACCCAACGAAAACTTCAACCGGAGATCAAAATTCCATCGATTTCTGAAAAAGTTGTCAGGAAATTCAACCAAAAACTAAAAACCTATCGATTTCTAGAATGTTCACCGAAATATGGCAGGAAAATTCAACCAGTCGTCGAAAACTTTGTTGAAAAATTCAAACCTTCATAAAAAATTTCATCCAAACCTAGAAATTTCCTAATTCTAACTCCAACAACCTCCCAGAATCTTAATTCTAACTCCAACAACTAAAATCGAACCCAAAATTACAAATCGAACCCTAGATCCAACACTAAAAAACTAAAAGCCCCATTTTGCCAGAATTTTCCCAGACCATTTCCTTCTATAAATTTCTTTATGTTTTCTGTGTATTCCCTCTATAGAATTATTCCAATTTATAGGTAGTCCTAGTATCAACTTAAGGAAACGGACAAAATCAATCTCAAGCTTGAATCCTAAGATTGTATTCTATCCAACATGATTTTCTGGTCCAAAATTTCAGAAATTCAATTTACAATTAAAACTTTGACCAAGGATTCTGATTTTGATTCTCTTTTTTCTCGTCCACGTGCAAATTGGATCAAAAAGGAAAGCAAAAAGAAAGAAAAGGAAAAAATGAAAAATAATAATAATAATAATAATAATAATAATAACAACAATAAATAAATAAATAATGATAATAATAATGTAATATAATAATTTATAAAAACTATGTAATTAGACCAAGGCATGGATGGGTTTAATTGGACCTAGACATAAATAGACCTAATTGGGTCTGGACATCAATAGGCCTAATCGAGCCCGAACATCAATGGGTCTAATTAGGCTCGAACACAAATTGGCCTAGTTAGGCCAGGACATCAATGGGCCTAATTGGATCCGGACACAAATGGGTATCATAGCTAACCCTATTTGCACATCTTTGTTAAATAGAGATGTTGCAAAGACCTAGACACTCACTCTATTCAAATCGAATTAAGAACGATTTTCGAATTTGAAAAATAACTTGGATTGAACTAAGATCGGATTACTAGGATTAAACCACAAGTCAAGATAAAGTAACTAAGATCGAATCGAGGTCAAAAATAAATGACCGGGACAGAACCATGAATTATAAGAAATGATCTGGACTAAGCCAAGATTAAATGACAATGACGAAACCATGAGTCAAAATAAAATGACTAAGACCGAGTCGAGGTAAAAAATAAATGATCGAGACGAAATCACAAATCATAAGAAATTATCTAGACTGAGCCAAGATCAAGTGATTGAGATAAAATCACGAGTCAAAATAAAGTAATCAAGACCAAGTCAAGGTAAAAGATAAATGACCGGGACGAAACCACTAATCATAAGAAATGATCTAGATTAAGCCAAGATCAAGTGACCAAGACGAAACCACAAGTCAAAATAAAGTGACCAAGATCGAATAGAGGTTTAAAATAAATGATCAGGATGAAACCATGAATCATAAGAAATGATCTGGATTGAGAGAAGATCAAGTGACTGGGACAAAATCATGAGTCAAAATAAAGAGACCAAGATCTAGTGGAGGTCAAAAATAAATTATTAGGACGAAACCATGAATCATAAGAAATGATCTAGACTGTGCCAAGATTAAGTGAGTGGATAATGCAAGTGTATGTCATATCTAAAATGCAAATGAAACATCAATTATGGTACTAAGGCTTCTACATTCTCATTTTTACACACTTTTGGCAAAGAAACCTTCTTTCACTAACCTGAATGCACTTTTTTAGCAAAGAAACCATCCCTTCATTACCCTGAATATTTATCTTCACTGTACATTTTAGCGAAAAAATCATCTTCATTAACCTGAATACATGTCTTTGGTAAAAAAACCATCTTTCATCAACCTGAATATTTATCATTATCCCTAAAAAAGCTATGAAAGCTATTTTACTCTTATTTTATAGGAGTTCATCTTCGATCCTTGTCTTCTTTAATCCTTTAAAGTAACATAATTTCTTATGACTTTGTTCAATTATTAATCATTAATTCAATTTCAAAGTGGGGAAGTAAATTATACACTTCTTTCATTCATGGCAAGGTATAAAAAGAAATGACAAATATATTGGCAATGTATAGAACTAAGAGAGAACAATAAGACGACTTTCATTTATTGAGATAAGCTATAAATTATAAATGATGGTATAAAGATAAAAAAAGAGTATTTAGGAGTGGCTATTTGGGGTAGCAATGCCCTAAGATAAATGATTAGATAACCATGATAACAAATCTTAGATCTTCTTCAAAAACTCAAAATATGATGCCTTTACACTTCAAAGCTCTTTGAAATTTATTGTCCCTGATATGCCTTCCCAAATGATGCTATATTCCATTCACCTGAGTTTGCTTTCATTCGATTCTAACTACCTTTCAAGATTTTTAACTCGAACCTTTTTATTTGGATCCAAGCCGCCCATTTGGGTTTTTAACTTGAACTTTATATATATATATATATATATTATTTTTTAGTTCAAGCCACTTTTTTTAGTTTTCAACTTGAACTTTTTTCTTTTTTTTTTTAGTTCAAGCCACCCTTTTTGATTTTCAACTTGAACTCTTCTTCTTCTTTTTTTTGAATTAAGCAAAGTATTTCTTTACTACATCAGAATTAACAAGATTAGAAAGTTCATCTCCATTCATTTCTGACAAAATTAAAGCTTTTCCTGAAAAGGCTTTTTTTACAACATATAGTCATTCTCAATTTGGGATCCATTTCCCTCTATCATTACCAATTCTTTTCAATACCAACTCTTTTTCTCGAAACTGATAAGGTTTGACCTTTTTTTCATTAGCTCTCATCATTCTCTTTTGGTATAATTGGCCATGGCAAAGTGCCATCAATCTCTTCTCTTCAATAAAGTTCAATTGCTTATAGCGCTCCTGAATCCATTTAGCTTCTTCTAATCCCACTTCTTTTAAGACCCTTAGTAATGAGATTTCTACTTGTACTGATAGTATAACTTTCATTCAATAAACCAAGGAAAAAGAAATTACCCCAATAGAGGTACGCACAGAAGTTCGATATGCATGTAAGGCAAAAGGTAATTTCTCGTGCCAGCCCTTATATGTTTCAGTCATCTTCTTTAAGATCTTTTTGATGTTCTTGTTTATAGCCTCCACTGCTTCATTCATTTTTAGATGATATGGAACTGAATTATGATGTTTTATTTTAAACTGAACATATACCTCTTACATAATCTTACCATTCAAATTCTTTGCATTATTTTATATGATTTTTTTTTGGGAGCCTATATCTATAAATTATTTCTTTTTTGATAAATTTACAAATCATTGATCTTGTCATAGTTGTGAAAGAGGCAGCTTTGAACCATTTAGTGAAGTAATCAATTATCACAAAAATGAATATATTCTCATTTAAGGTTTTTGGTGTGATAGGACCAATGACATTCATTCCCCACACAAAGAATGGCCAAGGTGGTGCTATAACATGTAAAGCACTGGGTGGTGCATGGATCTTATCAGTATAAATCTGTCATTTGTGACATTTTTGAGCATAATCAATGCAATCTTTTTTCATTGTCAACTAGTAATATCCAGCTCGCATGACTTATCTTGTCATCATATGTCAATTTGTATGTGCTCCACATATGCCATTGTGAACTTCCTTAATAATCTTTTTGGCCTCAGAAGCACCTACATAACGTAATAATACTTGATTTTTACCTCGTTTGTACAAAATTTCTCCATATAGAAAAAATCTTATAGCTAACCTTCTTAAGATTCTTTTATCATTTTCTGTTGTTAGATCCGGGTACTGCTAATTCTTTAGATATCACATAATATCATGATACTAGGGGTGGCTATCTTCTTCCCCTTTCAAGTTAGCACAATGATCTGGCACATCCTTGATATCTAATTTAATAGGCTGAATTTTAATAGTATCACCAATCTATACCATTGTGACCAAAATAGCCAAGGCATCTACAATCTGGTTTTTTTCATGAGGCAAGTGTTCAAACTAAATTACTTTACATTGTTTACATAGCTCTAAGATGTATTTATGATAGGGGATGAGTTTGGAATCCCTTATTTCCCATTCACATTTTAGTTGATAAATAACTAAAGCTAAATACCCAAACACCCTCAATGTTTCAATTTTTCTATCCAAAGTAGCATGCAGTCACATAACACAAGCCTCATATTTAACTACATTATTAGTGCAGTTAAAATTCAATCTTGTTGTAACAGGGTAATAATGTTCTATTAAAGATATTAAAACTGCTCTAATCCTATGTCTCATGACATTAGCAGCCCCATCGAAATATATCTTCTATATCTCTTCCTCATCATCATCTTCTTCTAACTCTGAGATGGCCATTAGTTTTTTATCTAAAAAATTAAGCTTCATGGGCTCATAATCATTAATGACCTTGTCTACTAAAAATTCAGCAATGATACTTCTTTTGATTACTTTTTGGCTCACATATACTATGTTATATTCAGAAAGCATCACCTGTCATCTTGTAATTTTTTCTGATAATGATGATTTTTCGAAGATGTATTTGATGGGATCCAATTTAGCTATGAGGCAAGTTGTGTGGTAGACTATGTATTACCTGAGTCTTTTAGTTGTCAAAGCCAAAACACAACACATTTTCTCTAGTGATGAATACTTGGACTCATACTCTGTGAATTTCTTGCTCAGGTAATAAATAGTTTTTTTTTCTTACTGGATTCATCTTGTTGGCCCAGTATGTATCCCATTGATCCTTCATGTACAACTATGTATAGAATCAATGGTTTTTCAAAATAAGAGGTGCTAATATTGAAAAATTTGATAAGTACTATTTAATTTTATCGAAAGCTTCTTAACATTGTTCATTCCACTCCCTAAGATTATTCTTCCAAAAGAGTTTGAAAATGGGGTCAAATTTAAGAGTAAGTTAAGAAATAAACTAGGAAATATAATTCAATCTGCCTAAGATGCCTTGAACTTTCTTTTGTGTGCTTGAAGGGGATAAATTTTGAATGGCCTGAATTTTGTCCAAGTTGACTTCTATTCTTCTTTCACTGACTATAAATCCTAGTAACTTTTTTGACCTTGCTCTGAATGTACATTTAGCTAGATTCAGTTAGAGCTGAAACTTTTTTTAATCTCTCAAATAATTTTTTGAGGTTAACTATATGATCTTTTCCTTTTTGAGACTTGGTAATCATGTCATCTATATACACTTCAATCTCTTTATGCATTATATTATGGAAAAGGGTTACCATAGCTCTTTTATAAGTTATCCTAATATTTTTTAGTCTAAAAAGTATGACCTTATAGCAAAATGTTCCTCATATAATGATAAATGTGGTCTTTTCCATATCATTTTAGGCCATTTTTATTTGATGTAACTAGAAAATCCATCCATAAAAGAGAACACTGAATGTTAGGCTGTATTATCCATCAATGTATTTATGTGAGGTAGAGAAAAATTATCATTTGGACTAGCTTTATTCAAATCTCGATAGTCTACACACATTCATGCATTTTCATCCTTCTTGGGAATAGGTACTATGTTATCTACCCATTCAAGATATTTAACCACTTGCAGAAAACTTGCATCAAATTACTTTTTAATTTTTTCTTTGATTTTCAATAGCATTTTCAATTTTATTCTTCTTAGTTTTTACTATACTGGTTTGCATTCTAGCTTCAATGGTAGCCTATGCTCCGCTATTTCAATGTTGAGTCTAGACATATTTTGGTAAAAGCAAGCAAATACATCTACAAACTCTGAAAGCAAATCCTCTAACTGCTGCTAGTCAGTCGCTGAAAGTGAAGTACCAATCTTGACTTTTTTTTTGTTTTGGACATCACCCAAATTAGTCAATTCAATAGTTTTTTGATGGGGCTCAATGGATTTATCTTCTAGTTCAATTAGCCTCATTAAATCTGGAGACAAAATGTATTCCTCAAAATCTTTTTCAATATCAAATTCATCAGTATTAATTGAATTTTCAAAGTTAAACCCTGAATCATTGTCATGATTACTTTCGCATTCATTTGAGGACCTAAAAGTTAATAGAATAGGAAATATTGACAAGAAACTTTGATGGGGTAATGAATGGAATGACAGAAATGAACAAAATGCATGCTCCTACTTTTATTGCTATAATAAAAAATAAAAGGCCTAAACATAAGAGTTTATCCCAATGCTTCTGGGCATAAGCAATTAGAAGATGTGATTACATTAAAGAAAAACAAAAAACAATAGGTATTTGGATGACCCTCAAATTTTGTAATTTATATTTTGACGGGCAGGGGTAAACCAAAGCTTTTTCATTTTGACTTTCATTATCCACCATATGAATAGATAGCTTGGCAAAAGCTTTCTCTCATTTTAGTTTTTTTTTTTGTGTCCTCTTCAGTTCCTTGTTGCATGTATCCTCTAAGAATGAAAGTTTCATTCACATGGAGAAAGATCATTGGTTCTTTTTTCACCCTTTACTGTTGTTCTGCCTTTCTTCTATCTCATAACCCAATCTTGATCTACAACTATGATCGTCTATCTTAAGAAGCTCTTTTATCCCTTGAAGGCTTTTACCTAGGCTTAACTCAATACTTTAATCTTTGTTAATCATCTGATTGATCATAATTTAACTGAATTTAAATCCATCATCCACTGCATTAATAGGTTCAAAAGATCGGTAAGAGCACTCCAATGATTCTTTTGTCGCTTTCACATATAGGGCATTTAGGGATTAGGTCACCAGTAAATCTTTTTCCTTAGCTACAATCACCAATTATCCTTTTACATTGAATTTGATCTTTAAATGTAGTGAGAAAGGGATAACACCTACCTTATAGGTCCATGGTCTTCTTAATAAGCAACTATATGATAAAGAGACATCAATAACCTAGTTTTATGTTAAAGACACATGACCTAATCTATATAGGTAACTCAACATCCCTCAAGACTTCTAGTCCCATTAAATGCTCCGACTATCATCTGGCTATCTTGGATATCAAACATATCAAAGGGCAGCTTAGCCAAAATGGACATAGGCATAACATTAATAGTCGACTCATTATCAATAAGGAACTTAGCTACTATGTGGCCTTTACATTTAATAATGATGTATAATGCCTTGGTGTTTTTTCTACCCTCAGACAAAATTTTATCATCACTAAAAAAGATATGATATGGCACCACTAGATTTCCTATCAAGTGATTCACATACTCTATAGATACATTATGGGCCATGTAAGCCTGATTCAATACTTTTAACAAGGTATTACGATATGGTTTAAAGTTCAAGAGAAGTGATAGTAAAAAAATTTTGGTTAGCATCTTATTTAGTTGCTCCACCATAGAATATTCATTATACTTGACTAGCTTCAAAAACTTGCAAGCCTCTTTTTCAGGCATGGACTTCAAGGCATCTTACTCTAAAATCTTTGATTCAATCTATTTTTTTTTTTTTTTAGAGTTACCAAAGTGTAACATCTTTCACTTTTAGTTATGCCTCTTACATCTGTTATATGGACAGTTTCAGTTTTCGTTATATCCTTTTACTACCCCTGAGTCGTCACCTCACACTCATATCTCTAGGGTATCGCTTTATTATCTTTATAAGAAAATGGGCATAAAACTTTGAGAGCTATTGGTTTGAGAGTAAACTTATTCTCAACTGATTGTGGCTTATCTTTATAACATACAGTGATAGGTTTCGACTCCCACCTATTTGTCATAGCCACCCTAATGTCTTTTAAGGCCCTTGATTCTTCATATAATTCTATTTGGTAAGAGTCTATCAGCTTCTGAAATTCACCATGAAATTGCTTGCAAATGTCAATTAGATGTCCTAGTGCCTTGTCATGATATTAACATCTTTAATTTGGGATACATCTTCCTACATAAGTGTATGAAGCCACTAGTTGTATCATCCTAACTTTACATAAGGCTTTATATAGCTAATTAAATGGCATCTTAAGCTCTTCTACTCTCTTTTTCATATGTTTTTCACCCGTATCTAAAGCATTGACTGTATGACTGGGTAAAAGATTCCATTGACATTGGGTGTTGAACTTTCATTAGTATCAAAACTTATCAACCATTATTTGATCAGACTTTGTACCTTATGCTTGAAGGGGACACAATTCTCAGTAGAGTGTCCCACTACTCCAAAATGATAGTCACAATGAGTATTAGAATCATACCATTTAAGGTAAAGAAGTTTAAGCTATTTAGCAAGAATAAGAGTAATTAGGTGATTCTTATAAAGTTCTTGGTATAACTCGATATAACTTATGGGGATAGGGTTGAATGTAGGTCATTCTTTGGTTCAAGGTTCTCTGGCATTACTTTTAGTACTAAATGGGTGAGTAAGAGATCTTGGTAAAGATGGATAAGATGGTTAGGTGGTTATTGGTAAGGAGATGTAGAAGTATGGTTTATCATGTGATGGTATATAAGGTATATAGGCTGAGAGTAGTGTCTGAATTACTACCATTAAAGACTCACAACTTGAGTCTCACTCTATTTCTTTTTAGGTGCTCTTTTAGACGACTCACCTCTTTCAAGCTTACTATTTTTTATGGTATTTTCGATGATCTCACTCGAAATCACCATATTAGTAAAGTTTTTAGTCATGTTTCCAATCATTCTTTCATAGTGTGGTGACTTTAGAGTGTTTAACATAATAGTTTTCTTCTTTGTTAAGGGAGGTTGTACCTAAACAACCACATCCTGCCACTCTTAAGCATATTACTTGAAGGATTCAGATGTTTTTTTCTTCATTTCTTGCAAAGAAAGACAGTCATGAGACATATTAATAATGTGGCAGTATTGATTAATAAAAGATCTAGTCAAATCTTTTCATGTCTTATGCGGATCTTATCTAATTGAACATACCATATAGCTATAGACTCAGTTAAGCTATCTTGAAACACATGCATTAGTAGTTTTTCATTACCAGTATGTACCGTTATTTTATGATAGTATATAGTGATATGTATGATGAGGCACTTAATACCGTCATACTTTTTAAACTTCAGTACTTTAAATTTGGGTGGCATTACCACATTTAGAACTAGGCAAAGTCCTATTGCATCCATATATCTATAGAAATCAATTCCCTTTATAGCCCTCAATCTTTCTTCAAGCTTATTTATTGCCTGATCAGTTTTAAAACTCTTTAAGGGCATAGCTGTCTGTAGCTTCTCTTTTTATTTTCTTCATCTACAGTAAGAAATTAAATGGGTTCAACTATTTTTTCAACATAAATAAGATTATCATAACTTTGAACGTTCTCATGACCGGGTGCATAAGTCATCCCCGGGTAATTATACTTTGAAAAAGCTACCTATTGAAGTTAAAAAATTGGTACATTTTGATTCTGTTATGGTCCAAAGCCTAGAGGATATGCTAATTCAGTAGCTTTTTATGAAGTATCTTCATCCACCGATTTTCTTTTATTTGTCTTTTCCAAGGCTTTTAGAATTTTACTTAGTTTCTCTTCAAGTGCTTTTCTGGGCCTTTTCATACTTTCAAGATGAGTTGCATTATCTTGCTCTATTTTCTTGACTTTAGCCTGAGTATTGTATAGATGTATAGCTATTCTTGCACTTTAGTACCATAAATTGAAGATTCAATGATGATGTTATGATAATGAATGAGTGTGATGCAAATGCATGAAAAAGAAAAGAAAAAAAATATTTGCCCCCTAAAAAAAATCAATAAAAGAAAACTTTCATTTATTCTACAGGAGTTTGTTTTACATCAAATCTAATACTGTCGCTTTATAAAAATGCCTAACTTGCTCATACTAATCTTTAGCCTCCTCAATAAAGTTTAGCAGCCTCTATCAATGCTCCTCAGCTAGTGTAACTAACACTTTCAGTGCCTTAGCCTTTTTTGCCATCTCATCTGCTTTGATCACAACCTTGCCCATCTGAGCTGTGAGATGTTTTATGTATCTCTGTCTTTCCAACCTTTCTCTTTTACCATATCACACCTGATGGGATAACTCTTTATATCTTTTCTATAAAGGTTCTAACATGATTTTTTTGTTCATTCAACTTTAATATCAAAGTCAAAACATAATATGTAAGCATTTAATTCTCTTATTCAACCTCTACAAAGTCATCTTCTATTTAGGCATGCTCTTTTTTCAACTATTCATTCTCACGAGCCAAATCTGTGTTATTTATTTCTTTAGCTTACACCTATATGTATAACCTCTTATGTTCTTATCATAGCTCTTTTAGCTCCTTAAAGGTATCATCCCATTTTCTAACAACTTTTTGGTCCTTGTTGTATTCCTTGGAGATCTTATGGACTTAGATTTCTAATTTTTTTACTTTATTTTACCACTGGTTCTTTTTCTCATGCAGCTTCAAAATTTTTTACTTCAATTTCTCCTTCTCTATTTCATGCTCTAACTCTAAAAGTTTATTGTTTAACTCTTAGCCCACTAGCAAGTGATGATCATAAGGCACAAATATAATCTTCTAACCCCTCTTATTTCTCTAAATCAGATATCCTTAAATGACTCTATCAGTGAATGGCCTTAGGCTTACTCTTTTGGGCTTCTTCCAAGCCTTAATCATGTTATTAACCTTTTAGAAAGTTCTGGGCTCCCAATATGAATAGTCAAACTGGTTAAGTTGGGAAGTCATAGGAGTAAACTGTTTAGCTCCATGCTGTCTTCTTACCATCAATGATACATAACTCGTTGAACCTCATAGGCCTAAAAGTATAACCACTATCTCATCTCTACATTGATACAACATAGGTTTTATGTTCATCCACGGAGCTAACCATTTTACCTGACCAGCTGTAAGTCCTTGCAATAAACACTTACACTCATTTTGAGTCTTTGCTTCTGGCCAAATGCTCTGATAGAACTCTCTAATCAGACTTTGAGTGTAAAAATAAAGTTTGGTAAAAGCACTTTTCTTGCATTTAAAATGGCTTTTCATCCATATATATAATAAAGGTATATAGCCTATGAAATGTGCTTTGTCATTCTGCCTACAAAAATTTAGAAATCTGATGGTTTCTACCAAGATAGCTGGTGAAAGATTACACTTCCTTTCAATCTACTCAAATAAATTTACTACTTCTATCTCAATGTGGCCTAAGACCTTAGGAAAAATGACCGACCCATATATGGCTAGAACAAATGCATTCATTCCTTAATCATCATCTAGATGCTTAATAATGAAATCTTAGAGAATTTCTTATGAAATACTCTCGTGATCTCCTTTCTCTCGGATGTATGAATCTATGGTCTCATTTCCCACTCTTAGAATCTGGCCTAATTTTTTATGACTTTTTGATTTGTATTTTTTCATATATATTTTATCTGGATACAATAGATGCATACCCACTAAAGTTGAGTACTCCCCTATTGTTGGTACTAGATCAACCTCATTAAAGATAAAACATCGATAGGAATGACCCTAAAATTGTACCATCATTTTGATAAGTAAGTGGTCAACCTCCACTAACAAGAGATATGCAATATGCCCAAACTTCTCACAAAAAGCCTCTTACCTTGAAGGAGTCATACTATTTCATATATCTAATAGGCTTTTCAAATCATTATGTTTAAAGAGTAGGCAAATTTTTTTTGATAGTGTAAGGACATGACCAAGTGGTAAGCAATCTCCTTCTTCTCACTGCTTTTTTTTTATTCTATTTTCACATCTATGGGAGTCTCACATTTGAAGAGCATAGATGAGGTGCAAACCCGATGTTCTGTAAAATCCATGAGAGCTTTTGTTGAAATAACTTTGGGGCAAGAATACTATGCAGTCTGTAAACATGTTTATGAATGTGAAAGAAAAAAAATAAAAGAAGACAAAGAGATTGGTTAGTCACTTCGATAAAACATAGAGTAAATATCACATAACAAGTAAGATAACAATATGACCTAGAATTTTGGTTAATCTACAAAGGGTGAGAAGATAAGGCTCTATCTATGGTTAGGCCATCAGGGTCAACTATATGTGGTTTGGGTTAATTCTAAAAGGTTTCTAAATTGTTTCCTACATCATGGTCTATTACAGACTAGTAAGACACCTCAATCTTCACCCATCAGAGGCTACAAGCCAAAAGGGTTCAATCTGAATGGGAGTGTTTCGCAGGCCCATGCGGAGACATGAAATCTCACGAGGGCATAAGTACTTCACTCCCTCCTAAAGGTAGAGCCCAGGTGGAGGCTTATGTTATGCACATGTAAATGAATGACATATATATATAATAAATAGGCAATTAAGCAAATATAAGCAATAAGAAGAAAAATAAATGAATAATTAAGTAAGTATACACAATGTAAAGGAAAACAAATAATAAAGCAAATATAAGCAATGAAAGGGAATAAAATAACTTCAAATTTATTAAGTAAGGCCTGGATAATAGGAAATTATTTACTGACTTGACTTTCATTGTCCCTAATGGAGTCGCCAAACTATCACAATGTATAAACCCATGGACCTACCACTAGACATGGATTAAAAGAGTCACCACCAATATTTTTTTGTTTAAGTGTGATTGGCCACCAGAAATATATTCTAATATGTAAAAACGATGTTAGGTTTAGGAGTCGATTACGGATGGAGAATGTTGTAGCACTCCCACAATATCCATCCAAAGAATAGTACAAGTTTAATTTCAAATTATCTAAGCATTGATCATCTTTATAATTTAATATAAAAAATTAATCTTAAAATTGTTCCAATAATTTGATAGCAATTTAAGATAATTTTCTCATCTTATGAGTATTTATGGATACTAGTATCCCACTTTGAAGAGGCTCCATCATCGGATTTATTAATTTATTTATTTCAAAAAAATTAGTAAATCTCTCAATAGTTTGGTAAGAGTTACTTTGAAATAATCCTTCAATAGTTTGGAGGATAAAAATTATTAGTATTTATTTAAAAAGATTTTTTTCTTTTTTTTTTGTATTGAAGAGATTTTTTTTTTTTTTAAATATTTATAGAATCATTTTCCTCTTTTTTAGAAATGATACATTTTTTTTTTAAAAAATAAAGCCAAAAAAATAAAAAAAAAGATAAAATAAATAAAATAAGGTAAAATAAAATAAAATGAGATCAAAAAATAAAAATAAAATGAAAAAAATCTGTAATTGGGTCGGATTGAAGCACGGGTCTACACACGGGTCACCGGGTCTATGCGTGGATCCTGGCTTATCCAAAATGATGTCATTCCATAGCAGTATAAAAGCTAAGCTTTAACGTTTTTCTCAGAATCACCTCAACCTCTCTCTCTTTCTAAACCATAAACTATCTCTTTTTTCTTTAGAAATGCCCACAAGAAACTTCAACCGGGGATTGAAATTCCACCGATTTCTTAAAAAGTTATCAAAAAATTCAATAAAAAATGGGGATCTACTAGTTTTTGGAAAGTTGATTGAAATATAACCAAAAAATTCAATTGGTTGTTGAAAACTTCGCCGAAAACTTCAAACATTCATAAAAAGTTCATCCAAACCTAGAAATTTTTAAAAAAAAACCCAGATTTCTTCTAATTTTCTAGATTTCTCTCAAAATTTTCTCCAATCACTCCTAGAACCTCCCAGAATCCTAATTCCAACTCCAACAACCTAAAATCAAACCCAAAATTGCAAATCGAACCCTAGATCCAACACTAAAAAATCAGAAGCCCCCTTCTACTAGAATTTTCCCAGACTGTTTCCTTTTATAAATTTCTCTATGTTTCTGTGTGTTCCCTCTATAGAATTATTCCAATTTATAAGTAGTCTTAGGATAAGTTTAAGGAAACGGACAGAATCAATCTCAGGCTTGAATCCTAGGATTGCATTCTATCCAATGTGATTTCTAGTCCAAAATTTCAGCATTTCAATTTATAATTAAAACTTTGACTAAGGATTCTGATTCTGATTCTTTTTTTTCTTGTCCATATGCAAATTGGATCAAAAAGGAAAGCATAAAAGAAAGAAAAAGAAAAATAATAATTAAAATAATAATAATAATATTATATAATAATAATGATAATAATAATGTAATATAACAATTTATAAAAACTATCTAATTGGACCTAAACACAAATGGACCTAATTGGGCTCGGACGTCAATGGACCTAATCGAGCCCGAACATCAATGGGCTTATTGGGTTCGAACATAAATAGATCTATTGGGTCTGAACATAAATAGGCCTAGTTGGGCCCAGACATCAATTGGCCTAATTGGACCCAGACACAAATAGGTGTCTACAAGTATGATAGAAGTTTTATGAAAAAAATGAGATAGAGTATAGTATTAGTTGGTTTTGCCGAAGATAAAGGTCAAGATCTGCCATTAATATTTTATTTTAGAGTGTTACTATTTGCACCCTACATTCTTCTTAATACACCCCAACTTTTTAATCTTTAATAAAATTACTTAAATACCTATAATTTAATTACAATTTTGCCTTTTTGCCTTTCATGCACCTTCTTCTCTTCTTTTGTTCTCTTTTCCCTAACACAACTTTCTTCTCTTTTTTTTTTCCTAGTGAGCAACAAGATTGTTATTAAAAATTTGAACTAAATTTTGTAATTTCTTGTAAGCTATCAAAATGAGAAGTGAACTTAAGGTAAATAATTACAGCAATGAAGATTGGGTGGATGAGAATATGGTAAGTTGATTTTATCCTTAAATTCAAAAATTCAAACTTCCCTGAAATGCTTTTTTGAAAACTATATTCAATTTTCAAAAAATTATTTTTGAATTTATCATTATGTTTCCAAATAGACTTTACCAAAAATGAATTTTTGGAATAATTGGAATGTAGCTGGACATATATATCCGGAATGTCTTCGTATTTACCAAAAATTTATTTTCAAAAATTCAAAAATAACTAGAAATGCCTTTCTAGAAGTACACAAAAGTTATTGAAATTTCAATTTGGAAACCTTTTCAATTTATCAGAAGTGCATTTTTGAAAAATATTTCAATTATTTGAAAATACATTTTTGAAAGTTTTTTTTTTTTTCCACAATTCTGATTTTGTTTTATTAACATATAGAATAGTTCCCAAAATGCAATGATAGTGTGGAATAAACTAGAGAATTTAAATACCAACTACAATTGTAGTTTTTCATTTATTACTGAAAAGGTAAGATTATGTTTGTAAAGATTTGTGATTTAATGTTAGTTTGTGTAAATGCAAAATATGACAATTAAAACTATTGAACAATTGTTTTGTAGTAAAGAAGCATTGATTTCTTGGGTAAAACAAGTGGAAAAAGATATTGATTATGTGATAGTGATTAAAAACTTTGATTTAAGAGATCTAGATAGAAAAGCTAGAATCAATTTCACATGTGAACTTAATGGAAAATATAGGCAGCAAAAGCATAAAACAAATGTAAAAAAAAAAATGTAATGTATGAAAACAAGAATAAAGAAGTGTGATTGCTCATTTCAATTATATGGATTTAAATTGGCAAGCGATGATAAGTAGGGTGTGAAGCTAGTATATGGATTTTACAATCATGTACTAGCAAACTAATTGGTAGGACATTCATTTGCAGGTAGATTATTTGATAAAGAAAAAAATAATGGTTAATATGTCAAATAGTTTAGTCATATCTAAAAACATATTGTTGACTATAAAATAACATGATGAGAAGAATGTCATTACTATAAAGACTATATACAATGAACATCAGAGAAACAAATATGTTGAGAAAACTAGTAGATCAAAAATACAACAACTCATGTAAAAGTTGTTTGATTGTAAATATTTAGAGCGGCATACAACTTACAAGTCAAGCAATAGTGTGAAATACTTGTTTTGAGTTCACCCTACTAGTATAGATTTGTTGCATGCATTCCAAGTATCTTAATTATGGATTGAACCTATAAAACAAACATATATCATCTCTTTTTATTAGAGATTATTGGTGTGACTTCCACTAAGATGACATTTTCTATTATATTTGTGTATATAGTGGCTAAGCGCTATGACAACTACAGTTTTCCTAATGTCATTATTACTGACAGAGATTTGGCATCGATGAATGCAATATATACTGTGTTTTCAAGCATAACAAATTTTCTGTGTAGATTTCATACCTTAAGAAATGTGCTTACAAACTAAAAGAAATTTTTTAGCAGAAGAAGAAATGGAAGGCATTCATGCTAGGTTGAAGTGTCCTTGTGTTCTCTTCTACCCAAAATGAGTACGAAAGTTATCTAAATTCATTAAAAATTGATTACCAGACTATCTAGATGCAACTAAGTATGTCAAAAATCAATGGTTGACAAAACATAAAGAGAGATTTATTGCTGCTTGGATGGATAAAGTAATGTACATTGAAAATATTACAACCAATAGGTATATTTGTGTTTTTTTTTTATTAAGATTATTTAAATTTGCATAATTTATAACAAGAACTTCATTTTAATAAACCTTTATTAATTTGATTAGGGCCGAGATTGCATATGTGAACAAAGAGTTAGAAGTGCTATAACACCCTAATAAAGAGTTGTGCAAGTTATAAACGAAATAAAAAGTAATAACAGGCATACAAAGATATTATTGTAACAAAAATAATTAAGTTGGTAATATAAAAGAAATATTATTACAAATAAAAAAAATAATTTTAAACCAAAAGAATAAAAGTTAATGTAAAAATATGAGAATAATTGTAAAATTAGTATTATTTGATGTAAAATGGTTACAAGTATAATTACACGTTAATAAAATATTGTAATAATTTTAAATGTAATGAAAAGTAACAACAAGTGTAAAAAAATATTATTAAAACGTAAATAATTAAATTGGTAGTGTAAAAATATTAGTATTATAAATAAAAATAATCTTACACCAAAAGATAGGTGTTAACATATAAAAAAAAAGAATAATGGTAAAATTGGTTGTTTTTTTTGCGTAAAATATATTAAAAATATCATAATATCTTTAAAAAAAATTATGATAATTATAAATGCATTAAAAGATAAGAATAAGTATAAAAGATATTATTATAACGTAATAATTAAGTTGACAATATAAAAAATTTAATATTATAAATAAAAAATAATTATAAAACAAAAAAAATGTTAATGTAAAAAAATAAGAGTAATTGTAAAATTAGAATCATCTGGTGTAAAGTATGTTAGATGTGTTGTAACGTAAAAAAGTAAGAATAATTGTAAAATTTGTGTCACTTGATATAAATTATATTAGAATTGTCATAATACCCTAATAAAAAGTTGTGATAAATTTAAATATAATAAAAAGTAAAAATAAGTGTAAGAAAATGTTATTGTAACATACATCATCTTTTTGGCAACGTAAAAGAATTATTATTATAAATAATTAATAATTCTAAACAAAAATAAGTGATAGCATAAAAAAATGTAAGAGTAATTGTAAAATTGATATTATTTGACATAAAATGGTTAGAAGTATCACAATATATTTAAGAAAAAAATTGTAATACTTCTAAGCGTAATGAAAAATAATAACAAGTGTAAAAAAATTTATTGTAACATAAATAATTAAGTTGATAGAACTATTATTACAAATAAAAAATAATTTTAAATAACAAGTTAAGAGTTAACATAAAATGGTGAGAATAATCGTTAAATTGATATAATCTAATTTAAAATGTGTTAAAAGAGTTATAATATAAAAGGTAAGAATACTCACAAAATTAGTATCATTTGGTTTAAAATAGATTAGAACTATTGTAACACTTTAACAAAGAGTTGTGATAAACATAATGAAATATAAAAACAAATGTAAAAAAAAATATTATTTTAACATAAATAATTAAGTTGATAATATAAAAGAATTATTATTATAAATAAAAAATAATTCAATCAAAAAATAACTGTTTACATAAAAAATGTGAGAATAATTATAAATTTTGTATTATTTGGTATAAGGTGTATTAAAAGTGTTGTAACATCTTAAAAAAAAAGTTGTGATAATTCTAAACGTAATAAAATATAAAAACAAGTGTAAAAATATATTATTATAATGTAAATAATTAAATTGGTAATGTAAAAATTATTACTATTAATAAAAGGTAATTTCAAATAAAAAAATAAGTGTTAACATAAAAAAATAAAAAAAATAAAAATAATCATAAATTTGAAATCATTTGATGTCATAATACCTTAAGAAAAAGTTATGATAATTTTAAATGAAACAAAAAGCAAAAAAAGCATAACAAAAAAATTAAAGTAAATAATTAATTTAATAATGTAAAAGAATTTATATTTTTAAATTAAAATAATCTAAGTAAAAAAATTGTTAATGTAAAAAGATGAAAATAATTTTAACATTCATATCATTATATGTAAAATGAGTTTTACATACCTTATACTAAAATTTTTTTTTAATAATTCTAAATGTAATGATAAAAAAGTATAAAAATATATTATTAAATGTAATTAATTAAGTTGATTTTGTAAAATAAATTAATATTATAAAATTAAAAAATATATAATTTTTTATTTGTTAAATTAATAAATTAAATAAAATTATGTATAATTTTTGTTAATGTTTACCTATTAATTTGTATAATTTTTTTAATATTTACTTGTTATCTTTTTTTTTTAAGTTATATTATTCTTATAATTTATCATAATATATAATAAGATATTATGATATCTCATAACCTTAAACTAAAATCCATATATTATGATCTTACTATAAACAAACTTAGTTTAACCAATCGATCTAGGCTGGTCAGATTTTTTTTATGATATTTTGGCTTTTTTAAAGTCTTCGTACTTGTCTTTTGCAAATATATACGGTGCCCTAACAAGTTTAATTAGTAGTCAAATTTGCACAACTTTGACTCTAAAATTAACAAGGTTTTCATTAAAACAATAGGAGTTTTTGACCATTAATAGCAGCAAATTAATAAAGCCAATTGGTTAACAAAAGATAGAATACCCATATTTTAAAAACTCAATCATTTCATATTTTTAAAATTTTTTATTCATCCATAATATCTAAGCCTTATCTATTTAACTCATATGAAAATTATATTATGTGTTTAAATTCTTTTAAATCTATAATTTTCATGAACTTCGACCAAAAATATGTCATATAAGTTAATACTTATTAGCATTAACTAAATTGGGTCTTTTATTTGATAATATTCAATAAGAAATGCTTCAAAGTTTAAAACTATCTTTAACATGATAAAAAATCTTGGATTGATTCTCTTAAAAATAATTTATTGCGAAGTGTCCAAGGCTTATATCTTCTATACGGACAGATTCAAGATTTTTTCTTAGTGAGGCAAACTTGTTATGTAATATATTTACATAAAATTTCTTATTTAATGTGAATATAATATTTTTTTTAAATGTAAAACAAATTTTTAATTAAAAATTTGAAATATTTATTACAATATTAAATGTATAAAATGTTTAAATATTGATTAACACAAATACAACAAAACTTATAATATTGAAAAAACCAAAAGTTTAAATATCAAATAAACATAAGCACAACAATTTTGTTATTTTTCAAATGAAAATAATACTCTATAATTTAGTTGAATAATTTTCATAATTAGAAAATGTATGAATTTTTTCATTGTTAATATTAAAACATATATAACTTTATTCGATTTTTTTATATTTTCTCTAAAATTCATTTTCTCTTGTTAAAATATTTGTCTTTAATTAATTTAAATAAAATTATAATTTAATTTCTCTATAATTTATAAGGCATAAACAACATGCTACTTTCTCATATATATATATATTAACTTTTTAATAATTTAAAAATTGATGCTAGTTTTTTTATAAAAAATTTTATTACATGTTATTAGATTATATTTCTACATAATTATTTTATACTAAATATGTATCATTAAAATTTTAAATAATATTAAATAAACACCCTACACATTATCAATATAAAAGAAAAACAACATGAGAGTGAAGCATTTTGATATGTTAAAAATGAATTTTTATAGCATGGGATTTTGGTTGTTGTTCTATTTCACCCATTATCTATATTTTACACTATAAGATTTTTGTAACTTTAATTTTTTTCTTTTTATTCCTTTTTTAACAAATATTTTTATACTTGATTTGGACAATTTTATATTAACATTAATGGGTATTTTACACAAGTTAAAAATATATGATATCTGCAAATGAAAAGAGAAACTTAAGTTAGGGAAGGTAAGGCCTACATAAAATAATTATTTATAATTCAAAATTTATTAATATTTACCCATAATACCCCATTTTTCTTTTAAAATAATGAGTCTAGTTTTCTACTAAGTACATCTATACTTTATAATAATAATTTTAAATCCCTCCCATTTATATTTTTTTCCTTTTCCCAATCTAGTGGGATAAAAAGTAAAAATATAAAAAAATTGTCTAATTTCATAATATACTTAATTTTTTTTTTTTTTTTTAAGATTTCAATGGAGTAGCTGCTTCCAATGTAATTCCGTCCATGATTTTGGACATCTCACTTGTAGTACCATTTTTTTCACCTATTTTATGAGAAAATATGTATTATATAGTTTTTAAAATAACATTTACTAACTTTTTTTTCACTATGCTCAAAACAAAAGAATGAGAATTGAATAACATGTTTGTTTGTGAATTTTGATTAAATTAAAAATTTTATATTTATGTAATTAAAAATTTTATATTTACGTATTTATATTGTTCAATATATTTTATAAAAAATATATGTTTAAATTAATGATGATTATATATTTTTTATTATACCCACGAGATTAGTCTGATTAATAAAAAAGTAAAAAATTTTTCTAATTCATCAAAAATCAAACAAAATCTTAGGATACCCAAAATTAATCTGATTAATAAGAAAGTAATTTTTTTCTAAACAATAGAAATCTAAACAAAACCTAAGAATACCCTTTTTATCGCATTAAAAAGTATATTTTTCTACTGCAATAAAGGCAAATTAAAATTTTATGTGTCCAAAAAATTAAAAAATTGAATTTTCTATACCTTTAACACTCTTACCTAAAATATGCACTATAAGTTGCAACTTGCGAGATTATCTCCAACCCCTAGGCCCTACCACTCTCTCTTCTTTTTATCATATGAAAATACCAAGTCAATTTTATAATTAATCATAACAATATATAATGGTCACAAGATTTTCCAAATTGCATTGCAAGATTCTTTTTTTCACTATTTCTCATTCTAAATTCACACATTAATTATATTACAAGATTCTTTTAACAAGTCCAACATTTCCCATTCTGAATTCACACATAAATTACCAAACAAGTCTTATTGTTATAGTAATGGAAAAAATTTTGAATCTACTCATTGTGTTATTTTGATCCAATTTTAAATATATGGAAAAATTTTCATTTATATGTTGTTTTAAGTTTGTTTATTTGACTTGGTTTTACATTGACATAAAATAAATATTTTTGAATTTTAATACAATTATAACCTATGCTATTAAAAAATTTTATAAAGTACAAAATTCAGACTAAATATCCATATTTTTATGGCCAAAAACCAACTATCCATATTTGAAAACTATTTTATTGTGGTTGTTATTCATGTACCAAAAAAATTCAAATATAAGTTAATACAATTATAAGAATATTAAGACTTCAAATAAAAGTTTTTTTTTTCTAATAATACTTTTTTAATAAAATAAAATTTTTTAAAAATATATTGATAATGAAAAATTTTAATTTTACATATGCGATGAAAAGATTATTGTATATCTTATTTTTTTAATTATTTTATTATATTCTAAAAATATGTTTCATTTGAGTCAAATTTCTAAATTACACCTATCGGAGGATCACATTTCTATGAAGATATAAATTAAATAATTCATAATAAACTGTGATTTTTTTTTTTTTTTTGTAGAGAAACAATATTTTTTTTTAATTTAATTTTATAATGAAGTATTTGGAATTTTGGATGGATCCCACCACCCACCACCCTGCATTAACTCTAACAAAACAAAACAAAGCAGACAAAAGCAAAGAAAAGAAGCCTCTTTCGCTTAATTTCCGCGCTTTCGTAGCTTTTCTCGCCAAACAAAACTTTCAAACGCAAAACGAAACTCTCTTTTCTCTTTTATATTTTCCCAAAATTCGGAGCTTTCATAGCTTCCCTGTCCCTCTCCACTTTTCCCCCTTAAAAAAAAGAAAAACCAATAAAAAATCTCTCTCTTATCACTTCTCTCAGCTCAATTTCCATCAAGGTTATTTTTGTATCAGTTTAAGATGTTTTAATTGTTTCGTTTTGGTATTATCTAAATTGGGTGTTTTTCTTTTTTTCAATCCGTGCATGTTTTGGACCAAATTCTGTGCTTTAATATTTTTTGGCTTTTATTTGGGATGATCTAGAATGGGTTTCTTATATTTGATTGATCCATGCTTGTTTCTGGGTTGATCTTTTGCCTTTTGATGGATTTTTTTGGCGTTGATTTTGCTGAAAACTTGAATCTTCTAATGGCTTAGTGTTATTTTTTTTTTTCTCTCTGTTGAGTTCAAGAAAGAATTAAATTTTCGCTGTAATCCTTGATTACCAAATTAATTCTTGATTATTTTGTTGGTATATTTATTTCTTAATATTAAAGGAAAGAACCCTTTTGCTAATTATTAACAAATTCTTAATGATTGTCGCTTTCGTAAGAAAAAAAAATGGACAATTGGACAAGCAATTCTTTAAAAGGATATCTTTTTTCTTTTACGTCAAAAGGAAAACTATTGGCTTTTTACTAGTGGCATTGTAAATTAGCTATGAGGATTGTTTTGTTGACTCAATTTGGTTTATTTTATCCACAAAATGGACTCACAGTTTTTTAATTTTCATTTTGCAGCTGAAGAAAGAGCTATTAAGCTAAATTATACAGAGGCATTCAACATTTTGTAAATAGAAGAGAGAGGGGGTACTGGTTCGTGGAGGTGGTGGGACTTCTGCGGGCTTAGCGTCCTCTCTCATTGTCTTTTTTAGCTTCGACAGCTTTGTTCTTGATGCATATGTATTATTACAACGTTGAGCTTATTGATGAGGTTGTGTAGAGAGTTTTAACTGAAAGGGAAATCCTAAAAGTTATATTATGGGTTCTGTTTGTTGCTGCTTGCATGCTGAGGATTTTGAGGATTATACGAATCCAAACAGTTATGTATATAGAAACTGTGTGTGCCTTAGTTGCTTCGTTCAGAATTTCCTACACGTGGTATGTTTTC
Source organism: Durio zibethinus (assembly GCF_047325235.1). Lineage (NCBI taxonomy): Eukaryota > Viridiplantae > Streptophyta > Magnoliopsida > Malvales > Malvaceae > Durio > Durio zibethinus. The sequence goes on from NC_143182.1 coordinate 14,472,419, forward strand.
TGATTCTTGGTAATAAGCATTGTTTTGGACTCTAGTATTATTCCATTAAATCACATTATTTTCATGTCTCACTTAAAGTTATAAAAATGGTTGTTCTATTGAATATTTCTTTTGTGACACTGTTATATCGTCAAAAGTTAGACTTGTCTTTGGAAATTTAACTCTTTTATCTTTCTCTGCGTGGCACATTTGGGTGGCATTAGTGAATCGTTTTCCCAATGATTTTGTTTAGAGCATTGAGCTAATTATACTAAAGATCATCTCTACTATTAATGCAAGCAAGGTCCTTTATGAACTCTTTTACTCAGTCCCATGCTTATATATTTTTGGAAGCCTTGACAGAGGGTCATGGAGGGACAAGGATCGGTGCAGGAAATAATGCTGAAATAATGTAATATAGGTTGCAGTGGCTAATATATTGACAAATTTTGCTTAGGAAAAAATCCTATATGGTCATATGATGTGCTTGGGGCTGTTGTAAGCTACTTATGTGTTTATGCAATGAGCTAGAATAAGTTAATTAATGTGTAAGTGTCTAAAAGCTGTTTTGTTTAAGGAATCCGTATAATAGGTTCTTGGAGCAAGTGAAAACTTCTTATAGCGTCCACACCCTAGTTCTCAATCTACGAAATTCCATCAGCATTTACCTATATTGGCTTTTAGTTGAACAGATATCTACTGAAGTCAATTATGGACCATTAAGTACTAATCTAAGATCACTTGTTGTTTACACTATGAAGCATGTGTTTCATTAATAGCAGGGTTGAGGAAGTTAACCTGAATTGTGTTTGATGTTACATGTATCAGAATTGATCAGAAAATGTTTATCTTAAATTATTTCAGTTATGGAGTTCTAGATTTTTATCCTTCTGTTTTTTCTTTTGTCCCTATAATTGTAGTATACCACATTATTCCGAAGAGGGGAATTGCATTCTGTCCCTTCATCCATTCAGGGGACGGCATCTATGAACTCTTCTACATCACTAGACAACTCACTTTCTGACATGTACCGTTCTCCTCCAAGGCCCTTGCCTTATGATGCTGACACCAGATATTTCCGCTTAGAACGTGATGTTCTTGTTTCAAGACATGAGAAGGGTTCAAGTCATTCACAAGAGGAATCAGAACCTTTAAGAGGTGAAGATAATGCAGATTCTGAATCTTTGAGTACGGGAGACAAATGGAATGCTTGTGAACAAGGCTCAAAAGAGCAACATTCTAAATCCTCGCAAAAACTCTCATCAGCAAAAGCACCGGTTGGAATTGGGTACATCTATTCATCAGCAGAAGAGGAGGATGTCTGTCCAACATGTCTTGAAGGTAATCTTTATTGACAATAATGATGTTGTAGTCACTATATTATGCTGTGAAATTGTTACTGGAGATCCTTGCTAATCTGCTATGATGCTGCAATGGTGGTCAACTCGCATTTCTTGGCATGAATCAATACTACTTTGGACTCTTAACCACTTGTGTATTTTTTTTTTTTATGAACCTGGCAGGGTATTCAGTTAAATTATCAGGCGTTTTGGTCCAAACCTCCAACACCATTCATTTGTATGATTGTGTGTGGTTTTGTGTATGTTTTGTGTTTACACTTTCTTGAACCAAAATTAGAAATTTTTCTCACCTCAAGATTATTTAAGAACAGATTCTTTACTTCAAAACAAGAAAAAAGAACGATGGATACTTGTTGCCTTAATAGTTTTGAGGAATATTAGGGCTATGTTCCTCTGCCTTTGGATGTTTGTGGCACTCAGCTATGTAAATTAGAATCTCTCACTTTTCATGTGATCAAAGTTAAATGCATGCCACTATTGACTTGCTTATTCCTCTTTCCCCAACAACAAGGTTTCCTCAGTGATTGGATGAATTGACCAAGCTTTGCTAGAATTTAGGGACGAAGGATGCGTTGAAATGTAAATTTCTGCTATATCTTGCTTCTCTAACCTGGATGCTTCACCTTTAATTGGGCCAGATTATAGTGATTGACTAGTAAGAAACCTTGATTTAATTGGGGAACTTACAATCAATGCATGGTTTTATACTATGTCATTTGTATCAGAAACAATCAGTCAATCACTGCTATCAGAAATTGATAATATTATGAATCATATTAGGTTGGGCTTTTAATAGATTTTTTTAATCTTCTTTTTAAATTGATATTTTTCATGTGCAGAATATACTCCAGAGAATCCCAAGATAGTAACAAAATGTTCCCACCATTTCCATCTTGGTTGCATTTATGAATGGATGGAGAGAAGTGAAAACTGTCCAGTCTGTGGAAAGGTAACTTGTTTGCACTAGTTAGCTTTTCCAATTCCATGATAATAAATAATCCATCAACAGCCATGTTGTTTACATTTTATCCTCTTTGATCAGCTGTTGCTTTTCTTTTGGGGCTTCCAATTTACTAGGATGTTCAAGGCTTCATGGTTTACAACCATTAGCATTTTAACTTGCCTTTGATATATTTTCAAAGTCCTTGTCTTGCTTTCTCCTTTTACTAATATCTGTATAACCATTGTGCTTAAAGTCCACAAGTTCTTATTGGTTTGTTTACTAACACTCACGCACATTAATGGTTGTATTGTAGTATATGTAGCTTTTCAATGAGTTCTCGTTTAATGGATTTGACATGCTTAGATGTTTAATGACAATATCATTTCTTCTTTTCTTGGATGAAATTCTTACTCTTGTTTGGTTGTAACAACAGTGATGGAAAGAAAAGCTAGCTGGTAAAATTAACTTAAAGGAAACTACTGAAATTTAAGTTCCTATCTTGTTTTCATGATTCTTACATTTTCCTTTCTGCTTATTTGAAGTGATAATCTAAGTTATCCTCGAAGTATCAATGACACTCTTTGGTCAGAACTTTGACTCAAAAGATTGGTTTATAGATAATTTAGTCATGAAGCAAGTAGAAGTAGATAAAAGAAAAATGAAAATGAGAACATAACAAACAAATTGTTGATAGTAAGATGAGTTTGTCCTTTCCACCTTCAACGAACTACTTAGCACTCTATAGGGTGCTTATCCAAAAACAAGCCCCTGGTGGTTTCCAGGTCAAACAATTATTTCGTTGTTGGTACTAGTTATCTGTGTGGTCTTCTTGGTTTCCTATCTTCTTTATCTGTTTCTACTGCCAATCTTGATGTCTTCAATAAACTAATTTTTTGAACATGTATATGCATTTAGGCTCAAAAAATGATATTGCTTGGTGAGCCTTGTGGTTTAGATGATATTCTTTGATATATATATGTATATATTTACGAGCAGCAGAAATGTTAAAATTTGTCATAACAAAAAATGAATGGGAAGAATTGTTATTAACTGGATGTTGATTATGTAGATATACGAGGTATTGCAGGGATTATTGGACTTTGAATTAGGTCAGTAATTGGTCAGCGTGCATGTTAAGGCCAGAAAGCAAAGTTGCTATCAAGCCTGATAATATTCACTTCTTATTTCCCTCTTCTTTCCTCGACTCATCAAATAATTCGAGTTCCACATAATAATAATAAAAGGATTGGTGGTGTGGGAGGGGGGGTGTCTTTTGTGTTCCATCTCTGTTTGCTTCTCTCAATGCATGCAAGGACTGTAAATTTCGATGCCTTATTGTTGGTTAGGTGGCAGGAAATAATTTAAACACTGTGCTATTATATGGAGTTTAAAGATCATTTTGGGAAACTCCAGCATTTATTTTATTCCCTGAATATTTTTGGCTCGCTTTTCTCTTTTTGGAATTTACCAGTTGTTAGCCTAGTTGCTTTGACATTTTATCTACTGATGATAAATTTGTACTTGCAAAGCTTTATATTGAGTATAATACATTAGAAATGAAAAAAGTTGTCTATGTATACTCTATTGATACCTAAACTTTTCTCATCTCAATTTGGTATTTGTTTTGTTTGCTTTTCTAGGTTATGGTGTTCGATGAAACGACTTAATCTTGCTTGAAAGGTTTTGTTGTGGATGAAAACCAGCAAACAACAGAAGACATAGAACCGAAAAAAGACATCTAAAGTTGATTGTGAATACTGCAGGATAAAGTGTTTGTCACATACTGTAAATATGCAAAATGTTCTGTGTAAAGATTGTAAGTTCATTCTCTTTGTAACCTTTTAAGTGGGCAAAAAGAAATCATGCATGATTGTTGGAAGTCTCACTAAAGTTCTGAGAATAGTTTCTTTATCAATGGGAAGAAGTGTGGATCTGAGGAAGCTATGATGTATCCCAAAATTTTCATTCATGATTACTTTGGTATTTTATATGCCTGGTTAAGATTAATGTAGGAAATATGGAGGTAGAGAAGAAAGAGATGTTAAGATTTAAAGAGGATTACTTCTCCCCATGAGCTTAGTTTCCCTGGTGGAATTGTTACTCTGTCAAATCAAGAGAAATGACATTGTCATTTCTTCCACATATACTGTCCTTAATGTTCAAAGATTCCTGATTCTGGAACTTGAAGTTTAGTCATTTTTTAGAAATGATATTTATGGGTTTAAGATTTAAATTTTTTCACTTGTAATTTAAAAAAAAAAAAAACAAAAGATACTTCAGGACCATTTCCTCTTACGATATTGTTACTTTGCGGGCAATGGTTTGCCATTTAATGTAGGAAAGAACTAAGAAGGCATTCTATCCTTTCCTTCCAAATGCAGATTGTGATAATTTCGGCAGTTAGATATGAAATAGATAAGGTCCGGTTTGGCATCACGAAATCAGCTAGAAGAAGATATTAGAGTGTATTTCAGAGTTCAATGAAAATGTTGTTCAGTAGATGTACAGATTAGTAGGAAAAATCATATGCTCTCAGCGGCAGTTTCTCTTAATTATTTGCTCTGATCCAGAAGAATTGGGATTAAAGTTATCCATGGTGGAGTATCTGAGGCGACTAGTTTATATTTAAAGAAAAAAAATGGACGGAGCTCCCTTGACAAATCATTCCCCATCACGAATGATACAATCTATTAAGAACATAAAGTATGGGAACAACCTGTTTGACAAATATACAAACTGTTTTGGTATGTTATTGTGCTCAGGAACTTGACAGGTCCATAGCAATTGCACCATGTATATCCAACCTTGATTGTGTACGAATAGAACAAAGTCTACTGACATATATTTTGCCCAAATACTCTCCTGATTTATGTATGTAAGCATAAACTTTCATATTTTTTAACTAATAAATAAAATCCATAAACACCTACAATGAAATTGAGTTTGTTAAAAATCCACTTTATTGCTTCTTTATCAGGTCAAAGTCTGAGGCAATGTCATTTTGCTGCCACTTTAAAAGCTCTCATGAACACTTCAGGTGGTTGGCCACCACTCAACTGGTGCTTCCCGTTTATCTGCCAAAAAGAAGAGCTTTAATCTATGGATATGGAACTCAATTTTTATCAAGCCAAACATTTAAGTTAACAGATGTGATTTTTTCACCAACCGTGTAATTTGGGACTCCAGAAATGTTTGCAGAGTACTTCTCCAGCTCCTCATTAACCTTCATTAGTCAGAAAATGAAACCTCAGTTAGCTATATAAAACATGTCAGAGGACAACTTGGGTTGATCTAGAAGCTGATGAGATTATGAAGGAATGTACCATGGAATCTTAGAAATAAAAGCAATGGGATTCTTTCCCCAGATTTTGCCATCTGTTACTCTATTGGATGAGAAAAGTGGTAGTATGGAACAGAGTACAAACCTCTTTGACTCCATTATTAGGGTTTTCAAGAAACTCTGCTGCTCCTTCAACTCCAACCTTCCTAGCAGATTCCAGAAGAAACTCCCTGCATCCAATCAGATTGTCAGTGCAATCAAATAGGGATGTGAACCATGCAACCACAAAATCCAATATAACAAGCTTGCATGCTTAACTTCTGAAGTTTTATTCTGCATGTTGCCAGCCAAGATGTTAAGAATTTGTCCAATGATATTACAACACCTCAATGCAATGCAAGATCAATGGTTGGTGAACCCTCCCTTGATTTCTATTATGCTTTTCATTTGATAAGTAACTTTTTTCAAACTGGTTGACAATTTGAAATTTGATGAATTGATTACTATTTGCAAAACAGCAATGAGAAAGTTTTTGAACATGTAATACCAGAAGGCCTGCCTTGAGTGCAGGCAGCACAGTGGGGATGGAGTGTATGATGAGAACATGGCATATTGAAATTCTCAAGAGAATTATACTTTCAATCATTCACTCCAATTGTGAAAAAAGATCATGAAGCTTATTTGAAATCAACTAAAGACTGAACATTTTTTGTAGCCTTTTAAGCATGAATTATGCATACCGATCACCAATGTATTTTCCCTTGGTGAAGTAGCCTACATAAAGCTCCTCCACAAGATTATGCTGCTTATCAAGACCTTGTTTTCCAGCAAAATAGATCAGCCTGTGACTATCAAGAGTATTTCCCCTGTACATATCCAAGTCAATGTTAGGGCATATCTATTGACACTGCCCCTTCGCATTCTGAGCTGTTTCTCGTAAAACAAAATGGTGAAACAATAAGCCAAACTTACGTGAGTCCAGACATGTCATATTCCAATCCAAGATTCCTAAAAAGCTGCAATTGGAGTGGCCACAACGAGTCAGGCAGTGAGCAACAAACTTGAAGGCAAGGCAAATCAAATCATAGCAATAGGAAGTTCAAAGAATGATAGTAAGACCTCAGTCATCCGAGCTAGAATTCCTTGAGCTCGAGACCCAAGCTTCCTCTCATAGTATTCTCTTTTATTGACTCCTTCCTTTGGTGCAGAAGGATCAAGGAAAAATGGATGCCATTTAATCTGCAAAAAAATCATAGACATGAACAATATGCATTACATAAGCACTCATGTTTGTGCATGTTTAGGGACCTCAAAATCAAATTGATCCTTGGATTCAGCAATAGCTTTGTCCAGGTTTCTTTTGCCCACAAAGCACCAGGGGCAAACACTGTCTGAACTGACATCAATTCGAATGAGCTTCTTTCTAGTGTTGCTACCAGTACCAGATGACTGAGCCATTTTCGTCCTTATATGCTGTCTTTCTACAAAAAGATAGCAGGTAAAGCTCCAAATCAGCAATCAAACCCAAAAAAAAAGAAAAAAAAACCAAATAGCTAGAGATGTCTCCTTTGATGCAATCATATATATATATAAATATCATCTTCACTCATCCCTTGAATTCTAAATTATCTGATCATTTGATTTCCAGGACCATTCCATAAACTTAATCAAGAAAAAATTAACTGTACACAAACTTCAAATGCAATAGGAATATCTACTCCCTAATGCATAAATATCAAATCTCATATAATCTATTTCAAAAAGAAAAATCTCATATAATTCAGACCTGTTTGTTAGCTGATCACAAATTCTAACCCATTTTATTCTAGCAATGAATATTTCTTATCTAAAAAATTGATCAACAGTACGCATATTACTTCCCCGGTCCAATGATCCCTCATTTTAATCCTTGTCACTTGTTATACCCACCCAATCAATGCCTTGACTGCCAAATCAGCACCAGTCAACTGTCAGATAAGCAATCAACGACGTCAACACCAATTAAGCGTTAGGCAAAACCAACAGTTAGTCAACAACAATCCAACTACCTACTGACCACGTCAGCACCAGTCCACTTTATAAAAGGTAAGGTCGGGACACATGTACCTCATTTTAACCCCTTCTATTCACTCTCGCTCTCACTTTCTTCAACCTTCTCCTTCTTCCCTCGTCCTTCCTTACTTGCTACACCTTGCTGACTTGAGCATTGGAACAAGTCCCGGAGTCCTACCTCCGGCGCCCCCTAAACATTCCTCCTCCTACAAGTCATTCCAAACTCCTAGACAGCTTCCCAGTAAGATTTCGGCAAAATCACCCCACCTACTCTCCTCCCCTATTTCTCTTCCCATTCTTTCCCATGCTTACTGTCTTATCTAACCTCAATTGCTCAGGAAACGAGGTAGACATTGAGGAATACCATAAAAAAATGATTCTCCTCTTCTCTGAAACACATAGCTTAGACTTGCACATCTTCAATTTGAGGAAATTCAAATTAAGAAAGAAGAACTAGCTTGGATATAATAGTTCTGCACTTTCACCTATTGAAATCTCATTAGTCAAACGGCTGCATTTCTTAAAAGCCAAACACTTTTACACCCCATATCAAATTGGACATGTTACAGACAGTGCTTAACCACAAAATGAAGAACAACATCATGTAATAACAAAATGAAGAACAACATCATGTAATCTGTAAAATGCATCTAAAATACTTTGAAGCAAAGCAATTAAGAGAAATCAATACCAAATCCTTTGTCATTTCCAAAATTTTCACATACAAACCTTACCAAATTTACAGATACTAAATTTTTCTTAAATATCAACAACCTTTTCCACTTCTCCCACATCCAAGAAAAAGTAACTTTAACATTAGATTTCATTTTCAAGATCATCATGATAATTTAATGAGATGATTTTATTATTAAAGTGATTTTATCAACCACAATTTGAAATCATATTATTTATTAATAATAATTAATTTTTAATAATTAAATATCAATGTATTTAATATTATTAAAAATCAAATATTATCTTATTTAAAAGTTTCGAAATAACAATGCATATCATAATATCACTTAATTGATAAAATTTTTTTATCATTTTGGATGTGAATTAAATAACCCTTTAAGACAGTAATTTAATCACTTTTACATGATAAATTAAGATTACCACCACATAGAATTATTAAGTGTTTATCAAATATGATGATTTAATCATCATATGTAAATTATCATGATTTTTAGGATGACCGTTCCGTACCAAACAGACAAACATCACAAACATCAATTTTGCAAACTCGGGTGCATCTTATTTCACCAAAAGATCCAAATGAAAGCATGACCACAATGAGAAAAGTAACATTTGCAAAACAAAAAGAAATCTTCCAAGCTAAAGTAGTCACTGTTACCATTAGAAATTAAAGCTTGATCAACTTTATGGCATATATATATATATATATATATCAAGGGTATAAGCAAAAATGAAGAAATGAAATAATTTAAGGAATTAAAATATACTAATTGGAAACTAATAAGAATGGTGAAGGTGGGAACTGGGATTTTGTTTTGTAAGAGAAATAGTTACCTGAAAAAAGGGAAACTGAAGCTCTTCCAAACAGCAACTAAACGCATTGGATGTTGGAAATTGGACGAAATAAAGTTCATATATATCAAGACAATGTTGGACTTTTTCTTGGTCAAAGTTTCAATCTTTCATAATCACCTACCACCAAAGATAAAAGACTTGCTACTTTTCAACTTGTATTCTATGGTTTTTTTTAGTCTACATGATTAATGGGAAAGGATACTTGTATTCTATGGCTAATTTTGAAATTTGAAATTTTTTTTTAAATATAGTAAACATACCAATAAATTAAAAATTTAAACGCCCATCAATCACATTGATCAATTTTTTTTTTACACATGAGGTTATAGCACGAGAATAAAAAAAAATTATAAATATTAAATTTAAATTTAAAATTATTAAATATTATCACATAAAAATAATTATATAAATTAGTTAAATTAAGCTCCAAATTCAAAATGGATCAAGTTTAATAGATTTTAAGTGATATATAAAACTGATTCACATGCATAATGTGATTTATGTGAATGTTTGAAATTAAGGATATCAATTTTTATTTTATTGTAATTGAAATCTTATAATTGAAATTCAATTTTTTGTTTAAATTTTTTAAATGAATGATTTAATTTGTAAAAATATTTATTTAAATTTATTTGGATAAATTAAATGATAAATATTTTTAAAATATTATTTTAAAATTTTGTTAATTGGATATTTTTTATCTAATTTTAAGATTTAATGAGTAAGTAATATAAAAATTTATAATCTTAATTTTATGCAATAAAATTCAGGATTTTTTTTTTTTTTGCATTTTGAAATAAATTTTGAAGGTTCATTTAAGTATTAAACCAATTTTTTAAAAATAATGCGTAATTGGCTGCCAGCTAAAAATATTATTATGACTCATTTTTAATATAATATTATAAAAAATCAGTTTATTTCTGAAATGACTCAATTTCTTGAATATTAAAAAGATAAAAAGGTATGCATAAAATTATGAAATCGCTCCTTTTCATGAATATAAAAAAAATCATTTTCATTTTACGTCTCTTCACAATTTTTTTTTTCCTTCTAACGGCTCAAATTAACAAATTTACTTAGAATCAAACACAAAAATTGAATAATTATCAAGAAATATCTCCGAAGGAAAATTTAGAGCATACTGTTTTATTTTAAAAAAGGGTATTTATTCGTAAAATTTATAATATTATTTAAAATTTTTCACAAAAAAATAAACTTAATAAAAAAAAAGCAAAAATGAAAAAAAAATTTGCATTCGATTTCTTCTATCTAGAAGATTTCTAGTGCTGACGTAAGGCATTACCTAGAATTTTTTTTTTTAGACGTTTATTTTGGTCTAGAAAATTCGGGTCCTTTATAGTTTTCAAACCCGATCTGATCCGACCTGACTCCCAAGTTCCCGGAACATCTACGGCTTTGCCTTCGCCTTTTTTTTTTGTCTTGTAATAAAATCTCAATTTACTAACTGTCTTTTTTTTTTTTTTTTTCTGTTTTCTAGAAGAGATTGAATTCTTATTTCATTCTCAGAATCGAGGTACGTTATTCAAACTTTTGTCGAATTCATTGTCTCATTTCTTTTGAATTCAAGGAATGCATTCTCGAATTATAATGAGAAAATTTGATTCTAAAAGAAAAAAAAATTTAGAACTTTTTCTTTTTAAATTTTTCCTTTACTTTCCTGCATTTTCCTATCAACCAAACACATATAATGTCATTAATTTTTACCTTATTAATTGAAAAGAAATTGATTTTTCATCTGGGTTTTTGTTGACTTTCTCTGAAATTACATTTAATATAAGGATTAGTATTAACAGCCAAATAAATATTCCTTAATCATTGCGAAAACCTTATAGTTTCTATAGAGGTTTTGATTTAATGTCAATATATATAAATATATATATATATATATGTCTGTATGAATGTATGTGTTTGGTTTTTGTAAATTTTCAAGAAAATTCTTAAAAACAAAACCATACTTTTTTTTTTTATAAAATTTTCCTTTCCTTCATTTTCGCACCTACCAAACACAAGGAGTGTCATTAACCTCATTAATTGGAAAAAGCTTAAAATTTTGAATTTACAGAAATTACATATCATAAAAAATTACTAAAACCAACCTCATGATTCTTCCTTAATCTTTGCAGAACCTTGAATTTTTGGCAAATGTCGTGAACTTATCTCATTTTTATATATGTATTTGCTTGCAAATAGATGGATATTGATTCGATTATTGGTGAAACAATGAGCCGTTCTGTGAATATTCCAACAAAGAGTGCAATTTATGTTTGGGGATATAATCATAATGGCCAGACTGGTAGGAGAGGGAAAGAGCAACAATTGAGGATCCCGAAACAGCTATCTCCAGAGCTTTTTGGGTGTCCGGCGGGGGCTAATGCCCGTTGGTTGGATATTGCTTGTGGCCGTGAGCATACTGCCGCTGTGGCCTCAGATGGTTCATTATTCACTTGGGGTTTGTTTTTTTACTCAAATGAGCAATCTTTATATCTGTTTTGTTGTTTTCTTTTTAATTTTGAAGATGATGTGTTTTCTTGTTATTCTTGCTATTTGAATTCTGTTGTCGATGGCTAGAAATTGTGGTGGATATTGGGAATGGTTTGTTTGTTGTATTAGTTTGTTACTTTGATATGATTCTATTGGTTTTTGGCCTCGAATTGGGTTTCTTTTCACTTGGAGTTTGTTCTTTCATTTAATAAATCCCTTTTAACTTTTTCTTTTGTCATTCTAGTTTGAGGATTATGGTATCTTGGTGTTTTCTGACTGATTGTATCAATGTCGCTACTTAATTTCTGTTGCTGATGGCTGGAATTTGTTGAGGACCAATGATGTATTTCTTCTGTTGTTTGGTTTCCTTTCAGGTGATTCAGTTGTTTGTGTTGCTTGAATTATATTATTAATAGCTTAATTTGATTGTGGACCTTCTCCTTGTTGATGAGAATTTATCTTTGGTATGAATAGCCATACAGGACATTCTGTCATTGGTGTGGATTATTTTGAAAGTTAATGTGTGAAGGTGTTATGCTACTTACAATTGGAAAGATATATGAAGTTGTCTTTGGAAGAGATGTGGCTTTTATTATTGTTTTTGTATTTTCATATCAGGGAAAATAAGAATTATATTTTGATGCATCTTTCCAGGTGCTAATGAGTTTGGTCAACTGGGAGATGGCACTGAAGAGGGGAGGAAACACCCAAAGAAAGTAAAACAATTGCAGACAGAGTTCGTGAAATTTGTATCTTGTGGGGCACATTGCACTGCTGCTATTGCAGAACCTCGTGAAAATTATGGGACCATCTCAACAAGCAGACTCTGGATTTGGGGACAAAATCAGGTAGTGCAATTTACATTTATAGAATCATTGATTCTTTTTGAGATTTTTAATCGATATTAATCTCTCTTTCCAATTACTTTTCCACTTCTGCTTACAGGGATCAAATATACCTCGTTTATTTTGGGGTGCCTTCACTCCTAACACGGTAATGTCCTCATCTCCTGATGTCCCCAACCCAAGAGATGTTCAAATATTCTCCTGGGTTGTCTAGCTCATGACCTAGCAGAGAAATAAACTGACTTTTCCGGTCGATTTTCAGGCCGGCAAGTTGTTGCTTCAATCAGTCTATTAACTTAACCACACATGGAGAAACTCCGCTTTGATGACACACATGCACAAATAAAAGAGAAACAAAGACCCAACTATATTAGTACTTCATTAACTTCAATTCAATTCTGTAACATGGAGTTTGCAGTTCTTTTTTTCAGTTACTATTTGAAACAAATATATTGTAGCTTGTAGCTTTTCCATTTAACTTGCTGCTTAAGTGGCCTTCTCTTTGATCATCCTTTATTAATTGTGTCTCTTGTTGAATTTACCAAAATTTTCCATTGTTATTTTGTTTGAATGATCTTTCTCCACTCATATTGTCATTATGATTTATAACCAAGAATCAGGTGCTCTGTAACTGTTTCTTGAATGCTTTATTATATGAGATTAATAGGCATTTGATTTATTACAGATCATCCGTCAAGTGTCCTGTGGAGCAGCTCATACAGTTGCTTTATCTGAGGAAGGCCTACTGCAGGCTTGGGGTAAGGCTTGCTACTTCACTTTATCATGATTTATTTCCTGATTACAGGTTGTAAATATATTCATAGTTTATTGCTAACAGTTATTGTGCCTATACACTTCATTCTAGACAGAACCAAGATCTAGGAACGGAAACTTAAGAACTCATGCTAGTTTCCTACCACCTATTAATTGATATTTATCACTGTTCTGATAAACCAGGCTATAATGAGTATGGTCAGCTTGGCAGAGGCGTTACTTCTGAAGGATTACAGGGGGCTCGTGTGATAAGTACATATGCGAAATTCCTTGATGAAGCTCCTGAGCTTGTGAAGATTACCCAAGTGTCATGTGGGGAGTACCACACTGCAGCTATTTCTGAAAAAGGCGAGGTGTAAGTTATCCAAAGGACTTACTAGATGGAGATAAGATCTGCGTTTAAGTATAAAAATTGTGGTTATCCACATCACTTGGGTTATGGCAGCTTCAATTGGAGAGGAATTGTGGATTTGGAAGGGTGCACATGCTTGTAAGATAGAAGAAAAATGTTTGATTTTAGTCCACTCCTTAATTTTGGTTTTTGAGAGAAAGAAAGGAATAGAAGAGCTTTTGAGGGAATAGAGTTACCATTATCAAAGCTCTTCAATACTTATCTTTAATTTATATATTTTTGGTTTAAAAAGTTCTAGGCCTTACCAGATCTACTATCTTTTATTGATTTTATTTTTCACTTACCAAGAAAAAAAAAAAAGAGAAGAGGGGTGGGGGGGGGGGGGGGGAGGAGAAGAAGATAATTGTGGTTATCTGCATGACACAAGTTAGTTACTTGGTATGAGGATTTGGATATATTTTCTTCTGCGAAACTCACATCTAGTCTGGAGATGGGATGCAACAGAAATGGGATGAATGAATTCTGATATACAAGTCTCTGTTCCCTCACTTTGGTTATACCATGAAAAGAGGGGTCATATTTTCATGAAAGAATAAAAGATTTCTTACTCACTCTATGAATTCTCGCTCTCAATGTATGAAGCTCATTTTCATGCATTTTGCAATTATGGTAGTCTATAATTTTTAGAGACATCTGATTCTTGAGTTTCATGTTAGCTAGGTTTTATTGGAGCTTGGTATCTCCACATTAGTTATCTTTTATGCTTTGATTATCAAAACTAGGCTTGATGATAAAATGTTTGTGTAGGTTGTTTATATTAAATAGCATAATGCTTATATATACTAACATTTTCCAAGATGTTACCAAATGATTGTTGTCATTATACATCAGTTCCTTGAGAAATGCTACTATTCTTAATGGTGTTCTTAGGATTTAAATGTTCATGCATGTTTCAATGTGCAACATGCATACGTGCATTATCTTTAATGTATGTTACCATTCACTCCTGTGCTATATCAACACATAAATTATTCATCATGTTTTCATGTTTTCAAAGATTTATGTGGTTAATATTTCAAAATGCAATCTCAGATTAAGATTTTCACCCTTATCAACACAGATTTTATTAGTGATGAGTATCCATTTTGTCTATTACAGCTATACTTGGGGTCTAGGAAATATGGGTCAACTTGGGCACAGTTCCCTTCAATCTGGTGATAAAGAGTTATTGCCAAGGAGAGTAGTTTCTCTTGATGGAATATGCATAAAGGATGTTGCTTGTGGTGGGGTACATGCTTGTGCTTTGACTTCACAGGGAGCGCTCTATGCCTGGGGTGGTGGTCAAGTGGGACAGCTAGGCCTTGGACCTCAGACACGAATTTTTTCATGTGACCCTAGTGATTCATTCTTTCGTAATATCCCTGCTTTGGTTGTCCCCGCTGGTGTCCAGCTAATTGCTTGTGGACATTCTCACACACTCATATGTATGAAAGATGGAAGGATTCATGGATGGGGTTACAATAGTTATGGTCAGGCAGCTAATCAGAATTCTATTTATGCGTGGTATCCTTCACCAGTTGATTGGTATGCATAGCCAAATTGTTGTGTGATAGATTTTGCAACATTTTGTGGTTTTTGTTTTGATGACAATACTAATTGTAGGTGTGTTGGTGAAGTGCGAAAACTAGCAGCTGGTGGTGGTCATTCTGCTGTATTGACTGATGCATGTTCCTTGAAAGAACTTTGTGAGTTTAGGCTTGCAGATAATGTGACCTTATCAAATGCTGCAGAGATTGAGGATGTTGCATCTCGAACAGGATCAGATGCTTTAGCACGTCTTTGTGGGAGACTGAGGTAGCTGTTCCCTTTTTTGGCTTCATTCATAGGATTTCATGTCTGATACTTTTTCTTTATTCAATTTTTTGAGCAGCGAATGATTTCTACCTTAGGGCTCCCTGTTAGAATTTTCCACTTGATGTGATACTATTGGAGGATAGTTAATTTTCATACGCATTGTCTGCTTTATCTTATTGTTTTTCGTTTATTCTCTTCCTTTGCCATGTTATTCTTTGATGAATGAAATGTCAGTCTGTTCTTTGTATCTGCAGGGAACATTTTCTTCATGGTGGTGATTGCGATTATCAAGATGACGACAGCAATCTCAAGAGTTGATTACAAAATCAATAGGTCACTATGAATTTCCTGTTGTGTACTTCGTTACCAATCTCAGTAGAATTGTAGGATGAGAAATGTGTTAATTACTTATATGATGAAAGCCGAGCAAGGCTTTGCTTTCAAATTATTATTAATACCAAAATCCATTCTATTGGTTGATGGCCAAGTTGGTAAGAACAGTTAAACCAAGCAATGACATCAAATGACAAACTTGTTTCTGTGACTTTGTAGAACATGAAAGTTGCATGGCTTTAAACTTGAAAGCTAGCTAAAGAACAATTCACCTTAGGCATCATTGTGTTTCTTTTGTAGTCCTGCATTTGCATTAGAACTTCTCTTTTTGAACTTATCTTTCGTTTTCCTCAGATTGTTATTTTCTTTTTTTTTAAATTCAAGAAATTTCTCTAAACAATTTCTCATGGAAAGAATAAAAAAAAAAAAAAACACTTAAACTATATGCATGCAGTGGGGAACAATTCTCTCTCTTTTAGGATAGTTACATTTCCTGTTGAGTTGCTCTTTAGTGTCTGCTTTTTCTGTCACTTGATCTTATTGTATCAGATAGCTGCCATTAAGTTCTTGCAGCTTCATAGTAATGAGGACTAACTCATTGAGAAGCTTACTTTGATTCTCATCCTAGTCTGATTGAGGTGCATTGTAGCATTTCAATCAAGTGTTTGTTCATTCCAATTGAGTTAGGGTAACTATATTATTTTCTTCTTATAAAAAATATTGGATTATATCATGCCAAAAGCTCTTTATATTCTGCGGTGAAAGTAATTTTATGGAAAGTTGCTCATGAGAAACGTGTTATTTTTATAGAGTTTGTCAAGGAGAACAGTTCAGAAACATTGTTGGAGAAAATCAATCTCATCTTTTAACAGAAACGGAATATTCTTGGGTGAATATCCTTAATTCTTAGAGCTATCGCTGCTGTTCATTTAATGTTCTCATAACATCTATCTGCTCGTGTAAAATGAAAGAGAATTTGATGAATCATTTTCGAATGAATTCGATTTTTGTTCGATCATTATGCTTAATAAATAATTTTAAATAATATTTTTACATTCATTTATTAAATGAATTAATATGAATAAAAATGTTTGATACGTTTATATATGCAAATAAATTTGTTTAAAATTTATTCGTTCAAGATTTATTTATTATTTTGTTAAAATAATAATAATAAAATTATATTTTTTATTTTAATTTTATTTTAAAATTTGTTTATATTTATTTATGATTTGGTTAGGGTTTATTTATTTAAATTTATTTAATTATAATTTATTTATTATTTATAAATATATTTATTTATGTATATTTTCGAATATATTTATTTAATATTTATAAATAAATTTGATAAACTTAAATGAAACGAATACAAATTAATATTTTATCATTTAAATAAATCGAATTTAAATATAAAAAATAATTTTTTTATCAAATACTAATCAAATTCGAATAATTTAAAAGTAAACTAACAAGTTATGAATATATATTTATTTGTTAATGTCTTATTTACACTCTTTCATCTATCTAACACAAAAAAAAAAAAAAGGGTAGAGTAGAAAAAGTTCGACATAACCCTTCTTAACTGCTAAGCAATCATTAGTAGAGATTTTGATAATTTTCTTTCCATTTGAACTTAAATGCATTTTCATAAAATTTTTTTTTCATCTGAATCATCATCAAAATAATCATCCGAAGAATCAGAGGTTGAAGTTTCCACAGTTATGCATTAAATCCTCCTATCTGCACTGTGAATGCACCGTAGAATACCAAATAGAAAACAAAACAAAAAGAAAATAATGCACTGAAGATTCGGTGGAACTTTACTTCCCACTCCAATATTGCATTGAACATGCATAATCCTGGTAACAGAATTGTTAAGCAAAGTGTGTTATTCTTCCTCTCTAATATTTCTACTAGGACAGCGGGATGCTGCAGTCTCAAAACAGTTTTGAAGTTTCGAATAAAGGACTTATATTTTTCTCATCGCACTGGAACACTTTGCGATGGTATGCCAGGAATTCTCACTCCATAAAACATAGTTTTAAGAGTTCGATTTGAGCAGCTTGTGTTAGTCTCAGATCTCTATCTGTGTACATGGCGAAGCATCCAGGGCGGTATCACAGTATTGGTACTAGGCTGGGGTTGAGTCTCAGCCCCCTTGTTTGTACCTTCTATTGCCTGGAAAGTCCCTCTGAATCAATCATATTAAAACTGGACATTAGTCTGGTTGCATGAGTAATGGAGAAAATACTACAGTTCAGTAAATCATTTTATTCAAGGAGTTTTCTGGGACAGATTTCTATAACAGTTATAGGAAAAAAATAGTTTGTGTAGATAATAACTATGAGCTAGATATGATTAGGGTTGTGTAAACAGAGTCTAGTGTTTCTATGGAACTGATTAAGAAAATAAACTTGTAGGCTTTGCTAAATCTTAGGCAACACTGGTGGGCCAGTGGCAGTTAGCTTTATAGGCAAAATTAAGAAAGGACCAATTGGCTGTTTTTTTTTTTTTTTCTTAATTAAAAGTTTAGGATAAAGGGGGGTTTTTACTTTGAGACTAAGGTCGCATGTTTTATTAAGGATTTACATTATATTTATAAATGGTTCACCGAATTGTTGGTAACAAAAATTAAACCTAATTCTTACAAATGAAGTATTTTATTCTTATAAATTCAATCAATCCCATCGACACTTAATTCTTTGTTTAGTAATAGAGAGAAAAAAAAATCGTCCTTAGGATTTTTTTTTTTTTGCATTACCTTAAGCAAATTATAGAGATGATGTCATTGCATGAGGGATAGCTTTTAATTATGCTATAACCATCCATCTAATCAGTTGGACAAGATTATTAATAATAGCAAATAGAACCCATGGCAAGCTTTGCCTCCATTAATTAACTTCTTTCAAGTAAACATTAAGGTAAAAGAAATGATCAGTGCAAAGAGGGAAAAGCTAGCAAAAAGGAAGAATTAAAGCATGCTAGGAGTAGCTGAGGCAAATAGGCAACCACATATGTAGATAACATATATATATATATGTATATATATATATATATATACATATATATATATGTTATCTATATATATATATATATATATATATATATATATGCGATGGCTTTCTCAGCTAGCATGAAGATTATAAGAGAAAAAGAGAGAAAGTACCCAATAGTCAAAGAAGGGAATTGTATTGTTGCGGCAGGTTGCGGTGGTGAGTTTTGGGCAAGGTTTTGCTGCTCACATTGTGCATGCTCAGTCGGTATCTTCTCATTTTCTTTGAGCTGTATATCCATGCCAGAAGAATTAATGAAGTCAAAGATGAAACTGGAAACTGCATATTTTGAAGAAAACAATGCATGCTTTGGCAGTTTGAGTGTAGAAGCAGTAGTTCTCACCTTTTTTGCTAGCTTGCTGTTCTGGTCTTGCAATGTCTTTTCCTGTGACGAGCTTCGATGTCAAAATAGCATATACCAGATTACTGAGGTTTTTATAAGGAGTTACTTTTGGTTGCCCTTTAACATTATTTATAATGTCTGCTTGTGTTAAAGTAGAAAACTGGGGCAATATTCTTTCATGAAATTTAATTTATATTTTAGAATACAATCCAAGTCATGATAAATGTTTCATCATATGCCAAAGAAGTTCTTACTTTCTTCTGCAGCTCTGAAATGGACTCATTCATGAGTTTATTCTGCATGTCGGAAAAATCATTAGTGAGTACAATAAAGCATTAATGTAAAATGCAACAGAAATGTTCTTAGAATTCATTGAACATGTTTGTTTCACCTTTCTAGTTCGTATGCGCTTCAGAGAATTATGAATTTGTTGTTCCAAAAGTTGCAGGTCCCTTAGACTCAAAGGATCAAGCTCTTCTCCCAGGAACTGCCTGCATGATAAATATAAAATATATGCCTTTTCCTTGAGTTGATTAACTTTCCAGTGAACCCGATCCATCCCTAGAAGCATGTAACTTCATATTCCATGTTGCATATTTATCTAAGGTAACAGGACAAAGCTGATGCTAGGCTTCACTAACAGATCGATTTTGCAACATCAATATGCTTCAACAAGTTTTAGAATTATGGTTTTTAGACAAATATGATGGGCTATAGCCATTCTTTGTAATAAGAATTTATACAAAAATTTTACATAAGTTGATAAGTCTACATAACTGCTGGATAAAAGCAACTTTCAATGTTGTGATCAGTTACATGAAGTTACATTTGTACCTTAAGTTCCTTTGTAAAGATTCAATAGTTGACTTGAGTTTGGGACATTCCAGAGACCAGTTCGCCTGTGTAGCATGCAGAAAAGGATGCAACAATTACTGATTTCATTTTCCTTTTAATCAACAAGAACTAATAATCCAACTACAAATCTCCACCTAAAAGATTTTGACAATTAAAGGAAATTTAAACAACTTGTAATAATGGTTACAAGGTTGCATCAGATACAGTAATAATGATAAAAACGAATCCTTTAAGTTTGGTGATAGAACAACCATGTTAAGTGGTATTATCATGTATGTATGTATGTATGTATGTATGTATGGGATACCC
This sequence comes from Durio zibethinus, assembly GCF_047325235.1. Lineage (NCBI taxonomy): Eukaryota > Viridiplantae > Streptophyta > Magnoliopsida > Malvales > Malvaceae > Durio > Durio zibethinus. The sequence continues at coordinate 14,492,805 of NC_143182.1, forward strand.
AATTGACAGGATACAAACTTTTCAATCTGACATCTGAGAGACAGTAAAGTATCATAGAACATTCCATAGCATCAAAAACATGAGAGGAAATATGAGAGAAAGCAGGAAGGTGCTGACTATAGTTGTTAATAACATCCCAGAAAAAGCTCAATGGCAATGGTTGGGGAATGTATGTAGTGATTACGGGAAAGTGGTGGACGTTTTCATCCCAAAGAAAAGGAGCAGAAATGGAAAAAGAACTGGGTTTGTACGCTTTGCTTCCATTGAAGAAGCTAGGAGGGTGGTCATAGAGATCGATGGTTTTTGGTTTATGAATAAGAAGCTAGGAATCAACATAGCCAGGTTCAACTCTAAAATGTCCTACTGGCATAGATCAGAAAGCAGGAAAGAGGAGGGGCATATTGGTAGAGAAGATATTGATTGGGTGTTTTCTCATGCGGTTGGAAGATCCAAGGGTTTGTTGGCAGTTTGGGAAATGGCCAGCTTTAACAAAATCTCTGTGGTGATTAAACATAGGTTCTTGGTAATTATAGGAAGATGGGTGCAGCACGAGCTTGATTGCAAGATTGCAAATGTTTACGCTCCATGTGTCTTAGAGGAAATGAAAAGACTTTGGGAATATCTGTTGCTAACAAAGGACGAGATAGACGGAAGTTGGTGCATTGTTGGTGACTTCAATACTGTGACGTTCTTGGATGAAAAAAGATGGTGTGCGACATACGGAATTGGAGTAGACAGCTTTAATGATTTCATTCATACAGGAGAGCTGGGTGATATGTATTTAAGTGACAAAAAATTCACATGGTACGGTTCTGGAACAAAAAAGAGTAGGATCGAGCGTTTTCTTATTTTGGCCGAGTGGTTACTAGGCTTTGAGGATCTTTGTCAAAGGGCTCTTAAAAGGTCTATCTTTGACCATTGCCTTCTACTACTATCTTCTGATAAAATTGATTGGGGCCAAGACCCTTTAGGTTCTTAGAATATTGTTGGATGAATAATGAGTTTGGAAAGGAAGTTGCAGAAAAATGGATATCTGATAAAGTTAGAGGCAACCTGGGTTTTAGGTTGAAGACAAAATTGAACAAATTAAACAAGGCACCTCAACAAGTGGAATAGAGAGGTGTTCGGTTGATTGATGACAGGATCGCCAAACTAGAAGAAAAGATTGAAGAAATGGACAAAGAAGGAGATAGAACGAAACTATCAGAGGAAGAGATTAATACCAAGAAGAAGACTATTCAGGAATTATGGGCAGTAATGAGGAACAAAGAATCCATCTGGAGGCAGAAATTAAGAATCGAGTGGATCAAAGAGGGCGATAGGAACATAAAATTTTTTCACAGCAAAGCAAAAGCAAGAGCGAGAAGGAATTTCATCGGGGGACTGAATATAAATGGGGTCTGGACTTTTGAGTCGAGACTAGTAAAGGCAGCTATTGAGGACTCTTTCGGAAAACGGTTTGTTTGTGAAGGGGGAAACGACCAAAACTGGTGAATATGGACTTTTGCAGATTGAGCCAAGAGGATAATACCATGCTTGAAAGCCTATTTACATTGGAAGAAGTTAAGGGCGCTGTGCGGGATTGTGATGAAACCAAAGAACCGAGCCCGGATGGATTCAATTTAAACTTTTTTAAAAGAAATTGGGCTTCAACATTTCGCACCTTTTATCTTTTATCACCTAGCTTTAGTATTGGAGTTTGTGTTGGAGTTCTATGATTCTAGTAAACTTGAGAAGGGGTTGAATTCATCTTTTATCTCTCTTGTTCGTAAAGTTAACAGCAAAACATTGCTTCAAGAATATTGGTCGATTAGCTTCATTGGATCTTTGTACAAAATGATTACAACTATCATAGCTAATAGACTAAAAATGGTAATGGATAAGGTGATAAGTGATACCCAAAGCGCCTTTATCAGAGGGAGAGATTATGGATGGGATTTTATTAGCCAATGAAGTAATACACAGCATGAAACAAAGGTGGTGTAGTGGAATTTTTTGAGAAAGCTTATGATTATCTGGATTGGAATTTTTTGTTATTAGTGATGAAGATCATCGGTTTTGGGCATAGATGGATAGGCTGGGTAAAAGAGTGCATATCGACTATGAGATTATCAGTTTTGGTTAATAGGTTGCCAACCCCTAAATTTCCAGCAAAAAGAGGCTTGAGACAAGGCGATCCCATGTCTCCCTTTCTATTCCACTTAGCTGAGGAAGTTCTACATAGGATGTTGGTAAAAGTAGAAGATTCAAACCTCATAAAGGGGATAGAAGTGGCCGAATTAGGCTTCAGCATTTCGCACCTTCAATTTGCCGATGATACTACTATCTTCATGGAGAAATGGATGAAGAGAGGAAAGAGCTTAAGAAGAATCTTGAGATGTTTTGAAATGTTATTCGGCCTAAAGATAAACTTCTCCAAGTCTAGAGTTTATCCAGTGGGTGTATGTGTTAATGAAAGCGAACAGATTGGTGACATATTATGGTGTGCTAGAGTGAGAAATACCCTTTATGTATCTTGGGATACCTCATAGGAGCAAAAACCCAAGAAGTATTCAGACTTGGAATCCAGTTGTACAGAAAGTGAAGGATAGATTAGCACTCTCGCAGAGAAAATGTCTATCCTTTGGGGGCAGAGTTGCTTTAGTCAATTCAGTGATTAGTTCCCTTCCCCTTTATTACCTATCGGTATTCCAAGCACCTAAGGGGTTATAAAAAGCTTGAGCAATTGAGAAAGACTTTCTTACGGGAAGGTGGAGCCGAGAAAAGGTGCATAGCGAAAGTTAAATGGGCTATAGTGTGTCAACCAAAAAACCTAGGAGGATGGGGAATTATCAGCCATCATCAACAAAAATATTATTCTACTGGGTAAGTGGTGGTGGAGATATGGTGTGGATCAGGAAGCTTTGTGGTAGAGGATGTTAGAGGAAAAATATGGAAGAGAAAAACTTCACTTATTACCTTTTGAAGTTAACAACGAGAGCATGTCGAAAGAATGGAAAGATGTAGTTGAGCTTAAAAAGATTGAAAGAGTTGAAAATTTGATTAGGTTAGGAAGTTGTAGATGGATCATAGGAGATGGTTCAAGTGCCCTTTTCTAGTTAGATAACTAGGTTGGAGACAAACCATTAAGAACTATTCCTTAGATTATTTTCTTTAGCAGTTGAAAAAGTATGTAGCATGGCAGAAGCTTTTGATAATAGATCAAGGGAGTGGACCATTCAATTCAAAAGAAATCTCTTTGATTGGGAAAGACAATTATGGGTGAATCTGCTAGAAAGGGTGGAATCAACAATATTAATAGAAGGAAAGAGAGACTGCATAGTATGGGAAGCTGACAGGAAAGGTGTTTTTTCAGTAAAGCTATTTGCAAGCTCGCTAAACCCTCAGAATCCAAAACTGAAGCAGCAAGTACTATTCATGTCATTTTGGAAATACGATGTACCACCTAAAATACATAACTTCATTTGGTTTGCTATACAAAATCGTATTCATTTGGATTGCTATACAAAATTCTTTTCCTACAAAATGCTTTTTGAGATCTCGAGGGGTGCCTTTTGAGCGGGGTCAGGTATTGTGCTTATGGTGTTGAACTTGGGAAGAGGACTGTGCATATTCTGATATGCTATTTATCATGGGTGGTATGATGCAAGGTATTCAGTAGGTGAGGGTTAGAATGGGTTGCGCCAATTACTGTTGAGGGATTATTGCGTTTATGTAAGAAAGTAGCCTCGAGGGAACTGAGTAAAAATAAGTGATTGGTGGTGTACAGTTTTATTCTGTGGGCTATTTGGCTTAGAAGAGACGAATCAGGTTTTGATAATAAGAGATGGGATGGAGATGAAACACTCGTTTTGATTAAGTTAAGATCCTTGTTTTGGGAGAAAGCGACTGTAGAATGGGAATTAATAAATGAGTTAGAATGGTGGTTTCTCCATGGATATCAGGTAGAAAGGAAAAACAAGATCCTAGGGAGGGTATTCAATGGCTCTGCCCAGCATCGAATGTTTTGAAATTCAATGTTGATGGCTCGACTAAAGGTAAGCCTAGCTTATCTAGGTGTAGAGGTGTATTGAGAGATTCTAAGAGGGCCATCGGGGATTTATTTTATGGTCCTCTAGGCATTCAAGACTCCAATATGGCAGAGCTATTGGCTGCAAAAAAGGCCATGGAGATGTTTAAGGTCTCATCGTGGTACAAGAAAGAAGCCTTGATTATTGAATCAGATTCCATGGTGGCGGTAGCTTGGATCTGCAATGAGGCAAACAGACATGGAGCTTGTTGAGCATTTTAGAAGAGATTGATAGTTTGAAGGAGAGTATTGGAATGGTGGACTTCGTGCACACTTACAAGGAAGCGAACTCTTTTATAGATTCATTAGCTAGAATGGGTATTGACTCAAATGAGTTTTTCCATGCATGGCTATAATATTCTATTAAAAAGTCTAGTTGTGTTCCAGGACTTGGCATCTGTTGTTAGCTATCTTTGGTGATACATTAAAGGTGGAAAGTTTTGCTAGGACTGCTTTCTGTCAATGACCTCTATTTAGTTGACGAAGATTCTTTACCAATGCATCCTATCGTTGGATCTAATATAATTTCTATTTTGGTTGAGCAATATATATATATATATATTAAGTCTTGGATTTTTTACAATCTTATATTTAAATTGGACCTTTTTATTTAAAGTCAATTGATTTTAAATTAAATGTGCAACATAATATCGAACCCAAGTTTGTTCTATTCTTCTTGCCTTGTACCTTTATGAGCTTGTCACAAGGTAGCTCACCTACATTAAGTGGTATTATTTTATATATGTTAAGTCTTAGATTTTTTATTATTTTATTTTTAAGTTGGATCTCCTCACCTATAATCAATTGATTTTTGATTAAATATTTAACAAATCAAAACAAAGAACATTCATGGTTAACTGTCTCTTCTTTGCTATAGTGACTACTTCTATGGTGAACAAATACAGTACAGTAGAGATAAAAATATACAAAACAAAGATTTCTTTAAGTTTTTATGTTTGAGTAGGTGAATGAAGGGGCCATAAGACCTTAACAATGAATTGGTGAAAAAATGAAGATAATAGAGTAGAGATAAACCTCTCCACCTTGTTGGGGAGTAAAAAGGGAAGTAGAGTAGTGTTAAATAGCTAGTTTAATCATTATTATCTTTCACCTTAATTTAAAATCATTACAAAATATGATTTTAGATGGGAAAAGGAACCATAAACTCTAATCATCAAAATGGAGTACTCATATCTATGAATATCTCAATCTAATCCTTCTTCCGACTAGAGGGAATTTGAAAGGTGAGGGTTTTAAGGGGTTCAATTCACCTCCCAACCTCCCCTCATATCTTAAATAGAGAAAAGGAAAATTTTATTTCCTACTACTTTCTTTTTTTTTTTTTTTTTCCATTATATCCAAAGTTCAAACTCCAAAGGGACTTTTTTTTTGGGACATTTAATTAGATTTAGGTAGGGTCGATATAGGGTAATTACTTAAAAAATTACGGTGATTTATGTATAGTAATTAAAATATTATTGTGCTTGATAATCACTTAATAATCTTTGTGACGGTGATAGTGATTAGATCATTACTTTAGAAGTGATTTAATTCTCATCTATAAGGGTGGAAAACTTTTATTATTAAAGTGAAGTGATATGTAAAATTAATAATAATTAATATTACTTATTTAATATGTGAATTAAAATCTTTTTTATTCTTTAAATCAATTGTAATTATTTTATATTATAGTTTTTTATGTTTTCAAACAAATATTCATTGTAATAAATTCAAAAATATTTTGAGTATTTTTTAATTTTTTAAAATTTATTTATACTATAATCCTTTAATTTTTATATATTAGTTTTATTTTCAAATTCAAATATATTTTACATAAGTTATACTATAAAAATTAATTTACTATCAATAAATATATTTTTAATTTAATAATTTAATAATATTTATTTTGAAGCAAATAAAATATGATTAATATTTATATACAAATTATTATTTTTAAATAATACTAAAATTATTAATTTGAGTAACTATTATAATGTGTATGGTTCTTTTGATGCTTTCAAATAAAATAATGTTTGATTTTTAATAATACCAAATATAGTAATATTTAATTACTAAGAATTAATGATTCTTAATCAAATAAAGTGATTTCAAGTTACTAAGTGATAAGATTATCTTAATATGGTAATCTTGAAAATGATATCAAATGCTATCTTAGTGTATATGCAATGTGTAATACAGTGTATATACATTCTATTATAATATAATCACATGGATACCTTAGCTGGACAATTTTTGCAACAGAATACAATATTTATGTGACAATGTACATGCTGTAAAACGTGATTTGCTGTAAGACATACCTGTGATTCAGAATCATTTGAGATAAGCTGTCTCTCTGCATATGAATGTTGTTCGTGTCGTTCTAGGATTCTTTCGATGCTGTAATCGGAATAAAAGTTAATCAAGCAAAAGACTCTATAGAAGAACTCTACGTATTGAATCCAGTTAACTAATTAGACTTAATACAAAATTCAACCGGAAAACTCGCACTTTCAGTACATGAATATTGTCATTAAGTATTATGAACGCTTTTATTAGGATTCTGTATATTGAATTTATAATAAAACAAATAAATATGAACTTCTAATTTTCCTGATATCTTTCACAAATGTGCATCTCACTAAATTCATGGACTTATCAACAGTCCAAAACCTAACAAAGTAATTAAAGATAGAACACTGATGGCAACTAGTTAGAGAAACAGTCCCCTTAACGTTAATGATTAGAAGTTAGGTTGACCCATACTCAACTTGTGAGATAATCCAAAAATATTTGTTCTATAAAAAATACTTTACAAGTATAATTTAAAATCTTTACATATATACTATAGCGGATCCTCAGAATACTTCAATGTAGGATTGGAGTGTTATGATTAGTTTAGCTAGTAATTAGAGACTTTTGATGGTTATGTCAACCTCAATCCTAAATGTATGAAATATTCAGAGGTTTATGGGAGAAAAGATGGTTGTTTCTCATTGCATAGTCTAATCATGGGACAAAAATGAAAAAATAAAAAGGAAAAAGGAAAAAAAAAGTATGCTTGACATCAATATCAGAATAGATCAATATTTACCATTAAAGCTTATTGCAAAAATAGAAGCCAGCAGTCTCTTCTAAATGTTGGCATCAATATCAAAAGTAATCCAACATTCATTACTTAAGATGGAGGAAAAAAAAACTCCTAAAATTAGACCACTATATTTGCCAAATGCCATGAACATCAAATACCTATACCATATTTAGCAATAACTAGTAGTAAATTAACGTTACCATTGGTATAGATCAAACTGCTATTCACTTGCATCCCTAACCCTAATTTATTTTTACTAGGAACAAATAGTGTATTTATTTTTGTGGGGAATTGTAAAAGGATATTTCAAACACAAAGAGCAAGAGTACATATATAAATAAATATATATATATATATATATATAAGAAAATAATGCACTCACTTTCATATCATCCATAAAGAGATGTTGACTTTTATAATGTTGCAGTGACTTTTATAATGTTGCATATGTTGACCTTTTGATATAGTATAAAAAGTCTTTTGTTGCAATAAATTATTACAAACTGAACCTTGCAAAAGAGTATGCAGAAATTGCTATAAAAAGAAATTGAAATCAAATTTAAATTGCTGCAAATAGTGGCACTGCAAAAACATTAGTAGCAATTTTTATGCATGCTTTCTTATTGCAAACTGTAGTAAGACCTTTTATACTGCAGAAAGTCTAATTTACAACATGATATAAAATTTTCTTTGCCCAATGTCAAACTCCTTGTAGTGATATATCCATAATGTAAAAGCTCCAACAACTTCTATATATGTTCATTCCATCATTGGCTAGCGTTTTAATGCAAGGTTGGAGCAGAACTAGACGTTTTTGTGCAGCCATTGAAATATTATGTCTCATGCAAGGTTTCACAACTATATCTCTGTCAGAAGTTATTGAGATGAGATGAACTTCATTCTGCTTGTTGGCATATTCGATCTTTACTGAAAACTTAGATTTGCAAAGTAAATAAAGCATTGTTTTAGGGTCTACTTTCTGCTTTAACGGTCATTCACTTTTTAAATTGGAGAAATTTATAATCATATCCGTTATTTTTCATTTATTTTTGAAGGCCTGAAATTGTTTGGCTCACAGGATTTGAAGATTCTTACTCTCATGGTTTGCGTAATTGATAAGAATTGAAGTTGGTATCAAATCTGCAGACCTATAGTTCTTGGTAAGTTAAGTTGATTGTTTTCAACAATATTCAATATTTGATTTATAGTACTTCCACAGCTACATCAAGCACATGATATTCAAGAACCAATGGAAGGAAAAATAATCATAAATCTGATCACTAAAAATTTGCATGACAGTTTTTGAGAACTCCTACTAATTAGATGCTACTACTAACAAATAAAAAAAAGTTTTTGAGCCAGATGGAAGAACAAATTGTAGAGTGTCTCATTGGAAGATCTATGTCAGAAAGGGTTGTAGAAGTCGATCTCTGAGTGCTATCATAACTTACTATCAACGAACGGTGTCTCATTGGAAGATCTATGTCAGAAAGGATGTGGGACATTGTTTATCGATTGATTCATACAGTGAGGAGTTGAAACAAGTACCTATATATGACCAATGTATTGAGGGTAGTTGATGGGATGGCCGACACGTTGGCCAAAGAGGGAGTGGATCGCATGGAATTGTTTAGTGTATGGTGGTAATAGATTGGTGCACTCGGGGTATTTGAGTTAGCATGTCAGGGATATATCTGGTGTAATTAGATAAGGTGTATGGGATATATCTGGTGTAATTAGATAAGGTGTATGTTAACTGCTGTGTGATTTTCTAAATGATTAATAAAAGCTTCATTGACCTGGCCAATAAAAATAAATAAAAGAAGTTTTTATATATTCTAGCAAAAAAAAAAAATAATAAAAAAAAATTTTAATGGCCAAACTTTATGAGGAATGAACTATAAAAATATAGAGTTCTAAGAAAATTTACTCAACCTCAAGACTCAAAAACTACTGAAAATGCAAGGAATCTTGGTTTATGACTTTAATTTCTTGAGTATTTTGCTGGTAAACCTCATTTCCTTCTGCAGTTACCTAGTTGGAAACTCCATGATTACATTATTATATATAGGACGGTTCTTGGGTAATTATATCTGTATATATCTTCATAAAGTTAATGGAAATGACTAAAGCAGTGCCATATTCAAGAAATTAGGCTACTTTTCCACTATCCTCAGTGCATATGAATTATTATCTTTTAAATCTTTAAGATCTTTCAACTTATAATAATTCATGTAATTATGAACAAATATGCTTGAGCACTCAAGTCCAGTGAATTCACTGCATAATTAGATCACTTTACCTAACCTTATTTAAAATTCTTTCTGGAGTTACATTTCACTTATGGAAAATGGTATATAGCAGGAAAACAACAAAAATCAACAATGCTTTGCTTGGGAGGGTGGATAGAAAAATTGGAAAATATTTTTTTTATTGGTTTACTTGGTTGGAAAGATGAAAAAGTTTAAAGAATATGTAATTTTTTTTCATCTATTATTTGGTAGAGTTGAAAAATAAAAAGAAAGAAAACGAAAATTTTATGATTTCACCATCATAACCTTTTTGAAAATTAAGAAGTAAAGAAAAATTTTAATATGATGGACAATCTTGTAAATATGCAGCGCATTCTTATATATCTCTCATTTTTTTTTCAATTTAGAATGATTTATATTTGTGAATAAATGTGAAAAATAATTACTTTTTCTATTTTCTTTCCTTTCACTTTCTTTTCTATCAAACTCACTTAAAATTTTTTTTCTTTTCACTTTTCATCCTCCCTTATAAATCCTTTCATTTTCCCAGATCTACCAAGCTCACCCTGAATAAACATCTTTAAAACAAAGTCAAAAGAAAAATTAAAAATTTAATTAGGTGAAATATAATAATATATTAGACACAACTAAACCATTGTCACTTGGTAAATATTTCAAGTAAAAACATGAAATAGCAGTAGCATTCCCCTAGCTAGTTAACAACGGTTATTTTATTTTAAAAAGTAAACTAGCTAGTGGCTAGTATTGCTAAATTGAAAGATGAATACAGAAATTGAAAATAACAAAGTTGCATAGCTTTCCTCACTTTCCCTACATATAATGCCCTATGGACATAGCTAATATCATTAGGAGACAATCTCCTAGGTGAATCAACAACAAATTCCAATATCCTAGGTTAAAGTTTAAATGCAAAGGACATGAACAAAAATTGCAATAACACCAAGCCCTATATGACACAAAGCTCTAGGAAATTTGCCAAAACTTGATTCTTCAAAGTTGAATTAATGTGGTCTTAACCAATATTTTGCATAACCCCAAAATTAAAGGGTACTGTCATTAGCATTAACCTAAGCAAAATCATTCAAGGATCTGTTACTTCACAATTTCCTTTTAAACTTCTATACATGAACACACAAGTATCAAGCATAACAAATTAATAAAAAACAATAAAATTAAGACTTAACACACAGATTAGCATTTTTCACATCTGATCTGACAAATCAGTACAAAAAAATTTTTCATGTCATAAAATCTCAACAAATTAACAAAACAAAAATTACGTTGTTTAACAAAAGGAAGAGACATATATACACACACACACACACACACACTAAACTTGACACTTCAAAGTTAAATTAATCTGGTTTAACAAATTATTCGTAGCCAAAATTAGGGGGTACTGTCATTGGCATTATCATAAGCAAAAGCATCCCATGATCTGCAACTTAATAGTTTGCTGTTAAACTTCTATGAAAATACAAATATATATCGAGCATAAAAAAGGCAATAAAATTAAGACTAAACACAGATTATTAGAGATGTTAGACAACATATAACATATTTCACTTTTGATCTGACGAACGAATACAGAACTTTTATGTCATAAAATCTGAACAAACAAGCAAAACAAAAAAATATAGCAAATTCTTTAACTAAAGAAATGACTTATGAAAAAAGTCCCATGTTTATTCATTTTTCCCTTAGCCTTTTCGAAGTGTTTATATGAGAGACAAATCAAATAATATCAGAAAACTGAAGATTTTGGTGTAATGCAAGGTATGAACAGTGTAATAATGAACAAAAAGCAGGAAAATGACAAAGACCCAGAACTTAAAAACAATCAAATTTGAAAATATATATAAACATGCAATAAGAAGCAAAACTAAGAGATTAAAAAAAGGTAAATTAAAGCAGTTGAAATAATTAATATTTGTAAAACCTGGAATCAGATGAGTACTCAAAGAGCTTCCCTCTGTTAGAGAAAACAATCAAAGCAACCTCAGCATCACATAACACTGAGATCTCATGAGCTTTCTTTAGCAAACCAGTTCTCCTCTTGGAAAAAGTTACTTGTCTGCTAATCTTGTTCTCGATCCGCCTTAGCTGAACCCTACCTCTCCCCATTTTTTTTCCCACTGCTCAAAAAAGAAAGAAAAGAAAAAGTAAAAATTTTCTTACTCGACAAACAAACAACAGCTCAAGAAACCCTAAAGATATGAGTTAATCAATAAATATCTTTTGTTGCGCTTTCTTTTCACAAAGGGAAAAGAAAACATGAAACTGATACAAAAATGGATATGGGTTTCTAAAGCAAAGGCTTGGATTTACCATACATACATACACACATATATATATATATATATGAAAAGGAAAGGATAGGAAATGGGGTAGGCAAAATGCGGTGGATTATTATTTTATGTTACGGGCCTTTATTGTAAGAGAAAAGAGGAAATATAGGAGGAAGTACTTAGGTTTAGAGGGTAATATGTTGTCGAGAGATGATTGGTGGAAAGACTGAAACAGTCGTTACTGTCTGGTTTTGACCTACCGCTTTTGGTTTTATGAGACTGAAAGAGCCCAGCAACGTGTCCGTACATTTTGTTTTTTTGTATTTGTCAGCAATATTGCGATTTGTGTGGGACCAATGAAGAGTGATGTGTCTTGTTTTGGTTGACGGCGCTTCAGGCTTTCAGCTTCCAGTCCCAACCATGTTGTTTCTTCTCCCACTGCCTCTTTCACTTGCCATAATTGCAACATGTCTTTGCGTTGGTACTCATCTAGTCGTCTTCACTTACTTTTCCTTCAGCCCAATTACTTCATGCTTTTTAGCTATTTTCATCATCTTTATTAAGCTTTTATGGGTTGAAGACGTATGATGATCATGAACGATGGCAACACAGGCGGTTTGGAACGGTTTTTTCTCGTTCAAAATTTGATCCAATATTTTTTTTAACATTTTCATTTTTAATTTACATCTAACTTTACTCGACTTAAATTTTATTTTATATACCATTTATGAAGATTTTATTTTTTTTAATATATATTACATGTAATTATTTTAAAAATATTATGTTATCAAGTTTATCTCCCAAATTAGTATTAGATAATACTCAAGTCATGAATGTGCACTGGGAATATTGATACTTAAACCTTAGATCATTAATTATTGAGATGAAAACTGATCAACTGGTGAAGCAACCCTCATACATGTGTATGTTCTTTTCTTTTCTGTCAAACATCACCTAATGGTAAATAACTCATTTTCAATTAATTCCAATGCATTCTCGGCTGGATACAAAATTTTCCTTTTTAGAAAAATTAAAATCAGGATGAAGGGATTAGATAACATAATATTTTTACTAATTTGGGAGATAAATGAATTTAGTATCAATATTCCCAGTGCATATTCACAACTTTCGTATCAGCTACATACTTTTTTAATTTTTCGAATGAATTTTTCACCGTATCATTACTAACACTAATGTCATCATGAGCAGTATCATTCATGCCTAAAACTACATGATTAAAATCAATGGATTTCATATAATAAAAATAGTTATATAAACCAAATAAATTTTTTAAAAAATCTGTAAATCCACCACTTTTTTCCTTATCTATGTACCTTTCAAGTTTCAATCAATCATTTCTTTACTTTCTTTTTCCTTCCTATGAAACGTTATATTTAGTGAAACTCGTATGAAATAATTTTACAATAACAATTAACAATTCTAATAATCAAATACACAAAAAAGATAAACAATAATTCAAATGCAAAGACTTTCACATTTTACTTATATATTTTTAGATTTTCATTAATCATTCTTAAATCTATTTAAAGAGTTTAGATATGTGAAATTGAGAAGATGGCATCATGTTCCTTTTCCCCCGAAGAGTAATAATGATATCAAACTTTTATATTTTTAATTGATCAAGAAAATGCTAGTACTAAAAAACAAAAGAAAAGGGTTATGCATAATTAGAGAGTGATTGTTTCCCATTTTCTAATTGTTATCATCTTTTATTTATTTTAAAAAATCAAAATAGTATTGCATCATTCATATTTCTATGTATTTCTAATTGGACAAAAGGTGAAAACTTGATAGCTGCTAATAAATAAATTTCATTGATTGTGTCACCTTGTTAACTAACCCTAAGTATAGAGTTTAAAAATTTTATTGACAGTAATAATGATTTCTTATGTTAGTGGAAAGAGAATTTGATAAAAAAGATGATTGTGATTTGGGAGTTGTAGGCAAATTAAATATACCCTAATACCCATTTGGAAACAATAAGTAATTTATACTCAACAATAAAAAAAAATTCTAAATGCTTGTGAGTGATTAATTATTCCTTCCTTCATTAGATATTTTATTCTTTATATATATGCCTAATACAATTCTTGGATTTTTTTTTATTTTTTCTGTTTGAAAATAAATTTATATAAGAATTTTCTTCTAAATCTTTTTTTTAAAAAATAAATTGTATGCATGTTTATAGTTTATAAAGAAGGAATAATTATGATTTCATGCCTATTCTCTATTTCATCTGTTCCTCTAGAAGAAAATCCAATATTTAGCTACTCATTGAGAATTTAAAAAATAATAATGTACTATTATTTTTTTAAAATTAGAATATTTTGAAATGTTTATGACTGATCCTTGTTGAATTTCCACACTTTGGCATCAGTTGCTAGGGATTTTAATAAGTTAGGCCAGTTGAGTTGACTATTGATTTTGATGATTGTGATTAATTCTTCATGGATTTATATTACAAACAAAAAATAAATTTGTTAAAAAAAAAAGAAAAAAAAAAAGAAAGAGACAGATTTAATACCCATGCAAATACAAAATTTTTATAATTTTAAAAGAAAAAAAATATAATCTAATTAAGTTTTTCTGCCTTGTTAATAACTAAAAGTAATTATCTATGAAGATAAGTTTATTTCGGTTTTTTTTCCTAAAAATTATTCAATTAAGTACAAAATTTTATAATTCTAAAAATTCCAATATCCTCTTTATACACTATTTAATTGGAAAAATTAAATAAGTAAAATCTGTTTAGTTGTATTTTAATATTTTCTCATCTGCCTTGACGCTTGCAAAACTGCAGGGGCTAGACTATCAGTACTGTAAGCTCCAGCTTAATAAATTTCTTGATGGCCTCAAAACAATCACTTCTTTTTTTCTTTTCTGGATACCCTCAAAACAATGGCTGAAAAAAAAAGAAACTCTTTTGTACTACCACATAATTATTTTGAGTGCAAATGGCAACTTTTTTGTTAGCAAATTAAACTTTATTCCTTTACTTATATTATAAAACTTAAAATTTCCCAAGAACAAGTGAATAATGAGCATTATATTATTGCTCAGGTTTTTATTGTGTTGATGGTACCAAAAAATAAACAAAAGGGAAAAATCATCATATTCCCCACTGTCCAAAGAGAAAAAAGAAAAAACCCAAAGCTTTTATAACAACAATATAAAAAGTTTAAAATGCAGCAGAAAACTTGTTTTCTGAGTTTTTTCCCAATGCAATAGCCAATAGGATTACAGACTAAATTGTTGTTATATATATTTAGGCTTAGCAATCTGTGTATATCGATTTCTATTGAGCTAGACTGCTGGATGTATTTAATTCTATTGTTTAAGTTTTTTTTTTTTTTTTAACAAAAAAATCACAATCTGTGGATGGGATAAAGGATTATATGCGTTAAGATTTAAATTTTAAATTTGTTAGATATTATCTTTTAAAAATATAATTATATAAATCAATTGAATTAAGTTTTATTGTTTAAGTATTATTTATTTTTATTTTGATCTAAATTGTTTCCATTTATTTATATCTTAAAATATATGTAAAAAAGAACTGAGTTTTCAAGAATACAAACTAATTAAGTACTATTTTAAAACAAATAGTACTATATATTTATCCAAATTAATGTGCTTCATTAGTTCTGATAATGCAAGCTCAATTATTCCATTTGAAACTTTGATATTCTTCACAAAGTGTATGATAAGATAGATAAATAAATAAATAAATATATTGTTGTCCAGCCTTGTGCAAAATTAACGTATGAATTATTTTTGGTTAATAAGAGATTAGTACAGTATTATATTATTTAATTTAATCTATGAACTTTTAAGGTTCTCATGGAAGTGGAAGTGGTCCCAAATCCAAACATTCAATAATTTAGTTTATAATTTTATTTTTATATATTTTGAAGAATTATACCATTTTATAAGTTATAATATCTTTGGGGACCATGGTTCCACAACCATATGCCCCATTCCAGCAAAATATCAATTTATAATTTATCTCGTACAACTCTTTGTCCTCTTTAAGGATGGGGACCATTTTTATGAATATTTGATGATCCAAAATTTTAAATATATTTTTTTTAAAATTTGTATATTTGCCTAAGGGATAAGATATATATATATATATATATCATATTTTAAGTCATTAGGGTTTTTTGAAAACTACAAAAAAAAGTTTATTAATTCTACAGTAGATATTCTTCTTGGAAACACGATGCGAGTTCAAACTTTAGATTTCACCCCACTTTGTTGATAGATTAAGGTAATTTCTTCTTCAGTGTTGCTAAAAGAAGAGACAACTTACATCCTATAAAGCTTTAACTTGAATCAAATTTTCCTAGGATACATGGATTAATGTGAAAACTATAATCCCAAGATATCTTAGGTATTAAAAAAAAAAAAGAAGAGAAAGAAAAACAATACTTGCCCTTGCCTTTCCCCCATATGATTTTTGCAATCTCAAGGGATCATTGCTCTTATAAGCTAAGGCAAATTTTGAGACTAAATGTACATATCTATGATGAGAAAATTAAAAAGTGATTTTGATTGATTTTTCTTTTGTTTTAAGATATGCTAGATAAATTTTTCATTGTTGTGGGAGGAAAAAAAGGATCAATCAAATTAAAGGATGTTGAAAAGATTAAAGATATTTGATTTTCCCCTGTTGGAATCAAATGGAATTTATGCACTTAATAAAATTTTTTAGTACTACAACATGTCCAAACTTAAGAACTAAATTCTATGTTTTTATTTGTTATTGAATATCTTATTAAACTCTCACAACTTGATACAAGAAAAATGAACCTTTTTCCAGTGATGTTAAAACAACTAACTTTTTTCTGCTTTCTTTTGCTTTAAGAAGTGGAGTCACTGTTGAGAAATCATCTACCATAAAATAGTAAAAAAAGGTCAAAGTTTAGAAATTTAAATATCAAGAAAGTGGATAATTTATTTTACTTTATTTTTTCTAATTAATTCCCTAATTAACAATCTTAAAATTATAGCAATCCAATTAATTACTACATGATCAATCTTCCGAAAACATTAATCAAAATTGAACCTGAGAGTTGAGTTGAGATTAATCCAGTTGGTTGATGCAATCATCTTTAAGAAGTTATCAATAATAAGTTTGGAGTTCAAATGTTAGCACTGAAATTTTTTTTTTTTATTCTTAAGATATGACCTCCTTCGTAAATAAAAAATAAAAAATATAAACACTAATCAAAGTTATATTCTCATAATTTGAAAGTATTAAAATGGAATAATTTAGGCTTTTTTTATTGTTTTGGATTGAGCTAACCAAATTTAGTGTTTCAGCTTATTTGTAAATTAAATCACTAGAAAAATGATTTATAATGACTTTATTCAATACCTATATCCATTTGATTAATTTGAAAATTAGTAGAAGTTCATATTCCTTCTCCCTCAGAATATTTAATAAAATAAAATTTAAAGCAGAGTTTTTTAAAAATAAAGATTACAACTTTAAAAAGAAGTTCCCCAATATATGTGGATGTCATTTGTCAAATATTAATTTCTTTCTCTATACACCAAACGTTAATTACAATAATAAAAAAGACATATTCCAAACCCAAATTGCATCTAATTATTGAAGAACAAAGATATTGCCTGGTGTAGGAATATTAGTTGATTTACGATTATTTATTACAATGCTAATTTCATGAATATCCAAGTATCTATTTCTTATTTTACTCTTTGAATAACTTCTTTAATGTTTTTAGTCTATAAAATATATTTTTATTAGTTTTCATAAATAAAAATGTAATATGGCTGATATTTCAACCTTATTTAGAATAAAGATTTAATAGCACTTATGTGAAATTTTATCAGAAATAATGCACCAAAAATTTTTTTATTAAGAATATAGAATTCTAACTCAATTCATATTAAAAATTATATAACACCAATATCAATGTATTGATAGATTTGGATCCACTTGACTCAACTTGTATTCTAACACTTAAAAATTATTTAGAAAAGGAAAATTTTCATATGTATTAGTAGTTTTTAAATTTTATAAACGAATTTAGAGTGTTTAATTACATATATTCATTAAGGATTATGAATAAAAATTAATTAATAAATTATTATAACTAATGAACATTGGACACAACATATAACAATACCAGTGATATGAACATGGCTTGGGTCAGAGAATAAACTTTGAAAAGTCTGCACTGTTCTTTAGCATCAATGCTAACGAAAGGCTACAATAGCAGATAAAGAATCTGTTTGAGGTCCAAGCAAAAAGGAATCCTGAGAAATATTTGGGGCTTCATGACAATGGTAGGAAGGGGAAAGAGTAACAGATGTCTTTCACAAGGGGGAAAGGAAATCTTCATCAAAGCAGTTTTACAAGCCACTCCCACTTATGCAAATGAGTTGGTTCCTACTAGTCACGGACATCTCTAAACCTCTTGTGTACTCCTATCATATTTGTGTACTATATTTTGATGCTTACGACACATTAAAATATGAGTCGAATTTGGCCGATTATGACAAAGAAAAAAAATGATAATTTTCATATGAATAATGAAATCATATGTTCTTTTATTATTAAATCTATCATCAGTTTTTTTTTTATAAAGATAAATATCTTTTAAAAACTAATTTAATATTTATCATATATTTTAAATTGATGATTATAATATTTAAAAATATTTTTTATTGTCATGTCCTGCCATATGCGTGTCTTTTTGTTTTATTTAAATTACCATGTTGTTGTGTCTGTATTATATCATATCCATATTAAGTGTTCGTGTCCATGCTTCATCGGTTGTTTCTTATTGCCAAAATATCTTCTCGAGGAAATAAACGGAACAATTAGCAGGTATTGGTGGAAGCATGAGGTGAAATCCAGAGGAATACATTGGCTAAGCTGGGATAAAATGTGTTTGCCAAAGACAAGTGGAGGTATGAGTTTTCGAGATTTGGAGTAGTTTAATATGGCGTTATTGGGGAAACAAGGATGGAGCAGAAGGAAACAAACACACTGGCCTACCACGTACACGTGCTGATAGCTAACTAATTTCATAATGGGAATTTTTTGGAATGTCGACTACGTTCAAATCCCTTCTTGACCTGGAGGAGTATATGGGGAGCTAAAGACATTTTAGAGGATGGAGTACGGTGATCTGGTAAGGAGGAGACCATTTGAATTTGGGAGGACAAATAGTTGCCATCTTCATATCCCTTCAAACCTCAATCAGCTCTTGGAAATATTAGCAACGGAACCCTTCTTATGGAACTACTGGATGTTCATTCAGAACAGTGGAACCGAGAACTAATTTTTAATGTATTATCTGAGGAAGATGCCAATTTGATATGTAGTATACCTCTAAGCAAAGTGGGCTGTTCAAACATGTTTGTTTGGCATTATAGTTACAGGGGCGTATACACAGTTAAAAGCGGGTATAAACTATACTATGCTGGCTAGAAGGAGGAAGTAGGTCAGGGATAATAGCTACAAAACAATGTGGAAACAGTTCTGGAATGCAGAGGTCCCAAACAAGATAAAAATCCTGACGTGGAGACTCTTTAATGGGGCGTTACCACTAATGGTTAACTTGCACAAGAGGATAATGCAAGTTGAAAGGCTTTGTTTTAGGTGTGGAGAAGACTACGAGGATGAGATGCATGCAGTATGTGGGATACTCTTGTGCTCAAGAGGTGTGGCAGTTATTAGCATATCAACTGGAACTAAATAGGATCAGAGAGGTGGGATTGCCAAATTCGTTATTACACGCTAGTCAGATCACTAGGCGCAACAGAGGGAAGAAACAGAGATCATTCATATTGCCAAAAGATGGATCCTACCGCAGCAAGGCTTTTGCAAAATAAACTTTGATGGGTTGGTGGATAAAAGTAATAGAACAGGGGGTTTGGGTGTTGTTATCAGAGATCATGAAGGTGAAATCATAGGTGCTGCTGCATATAGAATTAAAAATGTTGACAATGTTTTTCTTGTTGAAGAAAGGGCATCAGCTAGTGTTAGAGCCTGCTAACGAAATAGGCCTAGGCAGAGTCATCATCGAGGGCGATGCACCATGTATCATCAAGAAGCTACAATTCACGGAACCTGATCATGCCACAACAGGAGTGGCCATTGATGAGGCAAGGGCAAAGCTGGAGTGGTTTCAAGAGAATGAAGTTTCACACATAGTCAGAAATGGCAATAGTGCAGCACACACAGATTGGCCAAGGATGCCTCAGGTTCTGTTGAGGATAGGATTTGGGTAGAGGATTGTCCAGTTATTATTTCTCATATTATTCAGTCTGACTGTAACCCGTCATTTCCTTAAATGAATTATCAGTTTGCTTCAAAAAAAAAAAAAAAAAGCTCCAACATTTATTTTAAAAAGGGAAATTTTGTAGTGCAATTTGAACATAATTAAAACTAAATTAACCTAATTAATTAAGAAGGAAAGTACTGATGCAAAGGAGAAAGATTCTGATGATCTTCTCAAGTATATATTGAGATTATTGGGGATTTAATTTAGCAATTCTTATTAAGAAGATGCTATGCTTAACTTGGTATCTCTGGCAAAAAAAAAAAAAGCATAATTTTACTTACATTTTGCTCTTTTTCTTTTTTCCTAAAATAATAGGATAGCACCTTTAATTTGTCTATGTTGTCTGCAATAAGAATTTTTAATCCTAAATTTTTTTCTTTTCCTCTGGCTGTTTTCCTTTTACATTGTCCTCTTTAATTAATTATTTCCTTGATTTCCATTTTGTTCTTCTGTCTTTCCCCATGGTATATTTCTAGGTGACAAGCCTGTTAGGTTTGCTCAACACATGACAAACAGGAAGTGGAAAAAATAACCCTAAATTTCTGGCAGCTTTCTTCATAGTTAAAAAGGGTAAAAGAAATTAAATCCTTACTCGGGGGATTTTAATTTTATTTTCTTTTTGGTAATTTGTAAAATTTAGCATATTAATATCAAATTGCAAAAATATCACCTTTAACCTAAGTAGATCTTCATATTTTTAAGTTTAAATGGCATAAAAAACCCTTGAATTATAATTAAAAAAATTGTATATGTTCTTATTTTTTTTATTACAATCAATCAATTCATCTAATATTTATTTTTATTCAATTAAACTCTTATTTGGATAAAAAAATTAACATCATTAATTTATTTTATCAACAAAGATAAAATTTCATGTGACATCAATAAATAAATAAAAGTTTACTATATAACGCAATTAATTTATGTAAAAATTAAATAAAATAAACTTTTCTTCTTTTTTTTTTCTTTGTTTTCCTTGACTCTCTTTCTCTCCACGATTCTTTTAACATTCAATTGACTGTAATTCAAGAATTGATTGATTAAATTTTGTCAT
This sequence comes from Durio zibethinus, assembly GCF_047325235.1. NCBI lineage: Eukaryota > Viridiplantae > Streptophyta > Magnoliopsida > Malvales > Malvaceae > Durio > Durio zibethinus. The sequence continues at coordinate 14,513,922 of NC_143182.1, forward strand.
TTAATTAGATTTTGTCTATTTATGCATCCAATTAAGTTGAAATAAAATATTAAAAACTTAAATGATTATTGAATTATAATTGCAACAGCATTTTTGACCCTTCAGCCAAATTTTAATTAGTATAACACATTAGTTATATCACATAATAGCCTAAAATTTCACATTAAATCTAATCCTACTAGGCTTACCTCTTTTTGGCTGGAAAAAATTGGGTTTGTTAAGTGCCAATTAAAAGTATGCTTTGACAATAAAATATTCACAATCTTTATAAAAAAAAATTGGTATTTTTTTGCGCAGAAAATATATATATAAAAAAGAAAGAACAGAAATGTGAAAGAAAAACCATTTATTATTTCATTACTGGTTCATTTTCTTGCATTTTATACCATGATATGAACTGTCTCTCATTGATATATATATATAACATGTGCATTTATGTTTGCTGAAACTTGAATAATAGTTAGATCATTTCTTGTTAGCTTAAGCTTTTTGTATAATAGTCATCCAATTTAGGGATGTTCGAGTAGAATATTTTTTATTTTTTATTTTTAAATTTTTATATTATACCTATTTCATATTCATATACATATCCATATTTATTCAAATCTATTCATATTCACATACATATACATATTTATTCAAATCTATCTTGATCTCCATGGATATATAATACGTATGAATAATTTTTATACTTATAACTTTTTTAAACAATAAAAACCAAAATTTATTTTTTTATTTTTATATTATATATTTATGTAGTTTTTATAAATATATATTAATATATAATTTTTAAATAAAAATATATTAATTTTAATTAATCTAAAATAATAATTTATATTATTTAATAAAAATTTATTTATTAAATATATAAAAAAAAATATATATATATATATATATAATATGAATTTAAAATGGATGTTATATTATCTTTTTCATCTTATACTTGATAAAAATTTAAAATTATATTCATTTTTATCTTATCTTCATAATATAATATTCATCTATTTTTATTGGGGCAAAAAGGCGAATTTAGCATTACATATGGACAAAATTAAAATTTCTAATCGAAATTTAAGATGAGATCAGAGCCACAGGTTTGAACTTTGGCAAGTGATTTACCCTTTTAAAATTTTTACTGTGTGTCTTGTTACCCATCGGACGGCGACGGCGTCTGTAATATTTCTTTAGGTTGCACCTGTTATTTTTACACACGGGTTCACGTACAAATCCATTCATCATTTATTTAGCTTGCACGTGAGGCGGAATGTCAAGTATATTCATCATTTATTTAGCTTGCACGTGAGGCGGAATGTCAAGTATAATAGTTGGATCTTTTCCTACAACTTTAACAGTTTGAATTTTGAAAAATAGAAAGATTCCTTTTACCATGTAGCTTTTTTTTTTTTCCTTTTTTCTATCAATTATTACAATATAAATATAGTAGACATGATTTTAAATTTTATGTATGTTATATATAATGTTATGTACGTAATATATTTATATATAATTATTGAAATAAATATTAATAAATTATGATATAAGTTGTTATCTTTTTTATTAATAATTAAATTAAATTTTACAAAAGAATAATTTAATAAAATAAAACATTAATATATTTTTTTAATAATAACATAAATACTAATATACATTTTAATTATTTATAAAATATAAATATTTTAAAAAGATAAAAATAAATCAATTATGCTTCCAAATATGTTCAATATATAAATTATGTAGTTTATGTATAGTAATTTTTAATATATTTAGTTTTTAATTTCAATTTTATTTCATTATTAAAACTATCCTTATTGATAGAATTAGCTTTTTAATTCAATATAATTATATTAATATTTACATATATTAAAATTCTTATCATAATATAATATTTTCAAAAATTATTTTTGATAAATATTTTTTCATAAATTAAAGTAGCTGAATTTAATTAACCATCAATATGATACCAAACAAAATAAATTTTACTCTCCGTTGCCATGAATTATCAATGAAAATTTTAACCACAAATGCAATATAAAAAAAAGGCAAAGCTTGCTCTTCAAAATTTTATTGGCATAAATTTTATTCCCAACCAAAACAATTGAATAAAACTAACTTTTATGATTGCATTTAATTTAATAAATTTATCCTATTAAAAATAATGAATAAAATCAAATATTTAACTGTGGTAAATTTTTTTTAAAATACAATTTTAAGATGAATTTAAGATCAAATAAAAAGACAATTAGCAATGGCATCCGACAATCAATTTGTAACGGAGAAAACTAAGGAGGTAATCGGTAATGGCAAGAACATAGAAAGCTTATGGCAGTGATGAAAACCCAATGGACGATTGATAATGGTGAGACTCAAAGAGGCAATCGACAAAGACAAGAATTTGAGGAAGAAAAGGGATAATGGAAAGACAAAAGCAGAAAAATTAAAAGTTCGAATCCATAAGATTTCTAAAGAGTGTGACATGATAGTTAAGGATCAACAACACAAGAGATTAGAGATTGAGAACAAGACTTAAAAAGTTGTTAGAGAATGTGATAATGCCTTTAAAGAGTTGATGGAGCTACGACAAGAACACAAGAGGTTACACATACAGATACAGGCTAAGGAAATAAATAACACAAATTTGACTTGTGAAAATGAAAAGCCAAAAAGAGAATGTTCCCAAATAGAGGATGATTATGTCGAAGCTTAGCATGAAAATGAAATACTCAAAAAGTACATCCAGATGCTAAAGCAAAAATTGAATGAGCAGGGAAATCATATCATGACACTCACAAAAAGGCATACGGCATTATCCTATTAGATATGGTTCAGCAAAAGAGAAGGATTGGGAAGACAAAGATACATAGTGCATCTTACAACCTAGATAGGTAAAGCAGTAATTAAGGTGGGAAAAATGGTGAAACAGGCTGAGACATTAAGAGCTTTGGTAATACCAACAAAAGAGTATGGGTAGTGACTACTGAACTTTATCGAGGAAGCTAAGGATCAATACGAGCATATTAAGTGCTTTTATAATGGGAGAATATTAGACTTGATATAAAATAAACTTTTATGGAATAAATGAAAGTTCACTTTTGTTGAAATCTTTAAAAAGGTAAATATTTTTTCTTTTTTTTTCTTTTTCATGCATTGCATTACATTCATTCATCATGTCAAATCATGTCAAGGTCACTAATTCTAGATTATGGTACTAAGATGCAAGAATAGCTCAACATTTATATAACACCTAGGCTCAAGCTAAAAAGATGGAACAAGACAATGTGAGCCATGTTGAAAGGTTAAAAAAAGCTTAAGAGGCAATCGAAGGGAAACTAAGTGTCATAACGTCTAGATCCAGGGATCTATCGCTAGACATTGACTTAAGGGAGTCGCCACCAATCTTTTTTATCTAGGTGCGATTGGCCACCTAAGGAATCTGTCCTTTCAGGGAACACCTAAGCTTAAGGGTCCCTAAAAGAATAGGTTCAGGTCTACAAACCAGAACATGGTTCGGGAGTTCGGTTACGTGTGAGGAAGGTTATAGCACCCTCACAACGCCCATCAAAAGATGGTACCAGCTTAAATTTGTGTTATCCAAAAGCCTTAAAATTTTATCAAGTAATTAATTATTGAAAATTTTTCTCAATTGACTCTAATACTTTTAGCAGAAAATTGAAAAAATTCCCTCACCTCAAGAGTATGCAAGAAAAACTACTGTTTCACTTACAGAGGCTCCGTCGTCGGATTATTTAAAAGAAAAAAAACAAAATCAAAATTAAGATAGAAAGGAAGGAAAAAATGATTTTTTTTTGTAGGGAAAATTGATACTTTCAACTTTTCCCCAAAAATATTTTTTTTGGAAATTTCGATTTTCAAGGAAAATTGATACTTTCAACTTTTCCCCAAAAATATTTTTTTTGAAATTTTGATTTTCAAGGAAAATTGATACTTTCAACTTTTCCCTAAAAATATTTTTTTTTGAAATTTATTTCTGAGGAAAATTGATACTTTCAACTCTTCCCCAAAAATATTTTTTGGAAATTTATTTCTAAGGAAAATTGATACTTTCAACTTTTCCCTAAAAATATTTTTTTTTGGAAATTTATTTTTCTTTTAAGGAAAATTGATACTTTCAACTTTTCCCTAAAAATATTTTTTTGAAAATTTATTTCTAAGAAAAATTGATACTTTCAACTTTTCCCTAAAAATATTTTTTTTGGAATCTTTTATTTTTATTTAAAGAAAATAAAAAATAAATAAAAAGAATATTACATAAACCTAATCTAATAAAAAAAATAAAATAAACAAATAAACAAAGAAAAAAAAAAAAACCTGGAGCGGCTCGGATCGCGGCTCGGCTCGGCTCAAGGAAGAGAAAACGACTCGGGGGGAGCGGCTTGGCGGCTTGGCTTGGCTCAGCTCGGAGGGGGGCTGGCACGCGTGGGTCAGAAAGCGGGTCGACGCCCGGGTCGGGTCGGGTTCAACAAAACGCGCGGATCCTCTGGGTTACTTAAGGCCAAAACGACGTCGTTTTGGGAGGGTATAAAAGGCAATCCCCTTCATTTTTTCGGCAGAACGCTCCTCCCTCTCTCTCTCTTCTTCCCTTTTTCTCTCCCTTCTCTCTAAAAACCGAAGAACACCGGTGTCGGATTCTGGAAAATGTCGCCGGAATCTATAAATTTCGCCGGAAGATCGCCGGTTTCTGGGATTCTTCGTCGAAAACTGGGTAGGTCACCGGAAACTTCATGGTTGGCCGGAATTTTCACCGGAAAATTCAAACTTCGTCGGAATTTCGCCGGAATCTGGAAATTTCCCAGAAATTTCCAGAAAAAATTTTCGCCAAAAATTTCTAAAAAATTTTTCTCACTCCCAGAACACTCCTAAACTTTTCTTAGCTTCCTAAACGCCTCCTTTTCTCTCAAATCAGTAGCTTTGCTTACTGTTTTCTGTGTGTTCAGCATTGTTCCAGAGGGTCCCTTTTATAGGGATTGATCAGGAGTTCCTGATCAATCCCAATTCCTCCTTGGACGGGAATTCAATCTTTGAATCCCACTAAACTCTTCTGATTGAATTCCCATTTCCAATGGGATTCTTCAGCCTTCAATCTCAGCCCTCCAAAATCAAAATCAAATAAAATAAAAAACTAGATAATTAGAGAAGATAAATCAGCAGATATTATAGGATAAACAATAATAAAAAAATATATTAGATATATAATTAGATAAGTAAAAATACAAAAATGAATAAAATAAAAAAGATAAAAAAAAAATATATACATAAATAATAAAATACACATAAATATTAACGAAAAATAAATAAATAAATATATACATATATTAATACATATTAATAATAATAAATAATACAATACATAAAATACAAAAGAAGAAGAAAAGAGAAAAAAAAATACAAGATAAAATTGAATTGGGCTTACCCATTTGGGCCAGGCCCAATTGATCTGGGCCGGACCCAATTGGGTGTCTACAGCTGCCCCTCTTTGCACATTTTCTGTGAAACAGAAATTGCTCAAAGACGTAGACACCCAATCAAGACTCAACTCAACATTTTTTGGTTTTTTTGTTTTTTTTGTTTTTTTTTTTGTTTTTTTGTTTTTTTGTTTTTTTGTTTTTTTTTTTTTTACCAAAGCTCATCTAAACAGAGGCACCACGACTTTTGGAAAGTAAATTGCTCTTCTAAACAGAGGTACCACGACTTTGGAAAGTAAATTGCTCCTCTAAACAGAGGCAACGAACTTGGAAAAGTAAATTGCTCCTCTAAACAGAGGCAACGAACTTTGAAAAGTAAATTGCTCCTCTAAACAGAGGTACCACGACTTTGAAAAGTAAATTGCTCCTCTAAACAGAGGTACCACGACTTTGAAAAGTAAATTGCTCCTTTAAACAGAGGCAACGAACTTGGAAAAGTAAATTGCTCCTCTAAACAGAGGCAACGAACTTTGAAAAGTAAATTGCTCCTCTAAACAAAGGTACCACGACTTTGGAAAAGTAAATTGCTCCTCTAAACAGAGGCACCACGACTTTGAAAAGTAAATTGCTCCTCTAAACAGAGGTACCACGACTTTGGAAAGTAAATACTCCTAGACAATCATGTCCGAATGAGTTGAAAGTTGTGTTTGAAGGGATTTTAGGAGATTATGCCCAAAGGTCTTATAAATCAACCCTGATACCAAGAGACATCCTATTTCAAGGATTAGGAACTTACCTGACAAGTTTCTTCTCAAACTTGCAAAGTCTTTTCATACCTGTCTTTTCATACCTGTTTTTTTCATGTGGGATGTTGGAACACCCCTGCTTCTTGAATTTGTACACTATACTTTCCTGAAAGTAGTGTATGCTATGCAATGTGCATGATTTTCAATGCATGCTATGCAAATGTTGGCCAATTAATTCCTGTTCAATGTATGATACTCAAGTTTCTCAAGCTCTTTTTTTCTTTCTTGGGCGTCAAGCCCTTTGATTCCTTAAGGATCCAATTGCACTGCTCTTCTAGGATCGAACCAATGTAGCTCTTAATTTGTCTTTTCCACTCACATTCTTCCTTGTTCAGTTTCTCAATACTTTGGAATAAGCTTCATCGATCGATCATCACTTGACCATCATTCAATGAATTTTTCAGCACTAGCAAATTTCAGAACAAGTTTCATCCACCATCACTGGGTCATTACTCATAGGTGTCTCAGCATTAACCTTTCCAAAACAGATTTTGTCTTCATCATTCAATCACAACTTGCAAGTCATATTGACCAATTCATCTTCGTACTCATCACTTGATTGTATCACTACCCCATTTCTTCATTTGATCACATCATATATCCTTCTAAATCATCTCCTCTAGGTTTCTACCATTTCTTCATTTTATCTCCACCATCATCTTAGATTTCTTTTTAAATGAATGCAAGACTCTTTTAAGCACATATTCATTCATTTATTATCATTTTAATTTTTGACAAATACAATGCAACCAAGCATTTTCTCAATTCATTCTAGGGGTGAAACAATAAGAGAAGGCAAGGTGAATTATGGTAAAGATAATCAATGAAGATCTGTTTTGGTACAAAGCAAATGGGAAAAGAAGTGAATTGGATACATGTCATTGGGATGGACGGTATGTCCAAATGATGAATATTCAGACAATTCTCAACATTAATCTAGGATTCTTTTTCAAAAACTCATTCCATTTACAGTTGAAGTCATCTTGAGCTTGGCGAACTCTACCCCAGTCTTTGAGGGATCTTCAGATGTCTTTGATCTTTCATTCATGTGAGCCATTTGACCTGGATCTTTTTTTTTTTGGTACCAAAATCACCCTTTCAGGTTTTCAATTTGGATCTCTTTTTTTATTTTTTTATTTTTTTATTTTCTCATTTTTTCTCTTTTTATTTTCTTTTTTTTTTCTCATTTTTCATCCAGTGTTGATAACTTTCATGTAGCATGATTCCATTGCTTCATCATGAGCATATCTTTGCTCAACATATGACCATTCAAGTTGGGTATTCACACTTGATCCAAATGGACTTTTCAAGGTTGTAATGTAGGCCAAGGTGAAGGGTCATAAAAAAATGGATATAATAGGCTTAAAACATATATTAAAAAGGTTCAAGACCAAAGGATCATTTGATGCAGCTTGGCATTTTGCCCCACATCATTTCTCTGCTTCACACAAAGGATTCTCATTACTTTGCCCCAAATCATGTGTGGCATTTTTTCTTTTTTTTTATTTTTTTTATTTGTTTTATTTTTGAGACCTTTTGTGAAAATTTTTTCAAAAATTGCCCCCCAGTGTAGAGGGTGATCCTTGGTTGGGGTTTCTCCGAAAAAGAAATCATAATAGGCTCAAAGGGGTAGCAATAAATGGTTTTTCAAATGGTAAAAGAAAGATGGCCATTTTTCATCTCAATTGTGAATACCTTTCTTAAGCATCATCTATTGAACAAAGCTCATGAACTTGTATAAAAGATTGCACACCTTCAAGATATATCTCTTTCATCTCTGGTAATGGCTTACCCTCTTTATTTTCGCTCAAATCATCTCCTCTGTGAATGAGTTCTCAAAATTAAATTCCAGAATTATTGTTACCATTGTCTAAATATTCATCATCTGAAATTTGAAAATGAGAATGTAAAGTCATGAAAGGTAACAGGGCATGGAATAATGGTCGAGTGAAAGAGAAAAATGTAATGAAATGCATTGACTTGCCTTTAAACAAGTGAAGTCATATTGCAAAAAATCTAACATTGTTTGAAAAGAAATCTCAAAATGACGGAAAAAACCTTCAACCAGCCTTATCTCCATTGACATCTTACCCCTCAATTCATTGTGAATCTCCGGATCCTTTCTGTTCTTGACTTTCGTTCAGTACACTAACATTAGGTGCTGTTGCTTTTCCTTGATCAAAACTTACCATTCCATCATTGATCAACCGTTGCACCTTATACTTTAAAGCAGTGCAATTTTCAGTAGAATGGCCAGTAATTCCATAATGATAATCACAACGGGCTGTAGGATCATACCACTTTGGATAGGGTGGTTTAAGTGGTTCCACATGGCTGGGGGTAATCAAGTGGCTATTATAGAGTTCTCGATATAACTCTGTATAAGTCATAGGGATTGGATCAAATACAGGTTTTTCTCGAGTAGTCCGTTGTTCTCGTGAGCCACTTGCTGGGTTAGTAGGATGAATTTGGGTTCTTACAGGAGCTTGAATGTTAAGGCAGTAAGTGGATGAATAAGATGGTTGTGGGGCTAGCTGGTATGGGTAGGATGAGGCGTTATTCACAGCAGGATAGTATGGAGAGTAACCTTGGGATGGATAGGGTTGATAACCCCCGAATTGTTGTCTATCAAAGCTCACAGTTTGAGCTTCAGCTTCTTTCTTTTCTGATGTCTTCTTGATTTCTCCTCCTCTCAACTTGCCATTTTTTATGGCACTTTCAATAATTTCTCCAGAGATTACCATGTCAGCAAAATTTTTTGTTGCATTCCCTATCATCTTTTCATAATAGGGAGGCTTTAAAGTGCTAACAAACAGCACTGTGGTCTCTTTCTCTGTCAGTGGAGGTTGTACCTGTGAAGCTATATCCTTCCATCTCTGGACGTATTCTTTAAAAGACTCATTTGACTTTTTCTTTAGATTTTGCAAAGATAAACGATCAGGGGCCAAATCGATGATGTGTCGATATTGGCTGATGAAGTCATGAGCCATATCGCTCCAGGAGCGAATGTGGGTTCTATCCAACTGAACATACCACCTGATAGCAGAACCAGTAAGACTATCTTGGAAGACATGCATCAAGAGTTTTTCATCATGTGCATGAGCTGCCATCTTCCTGCAATACATGGTGATGTGGGTTTTAGGACACTTTATACCGTCATATTTTTCAAATTTTGGTACTTTGAATTTATAGGGGATAACCACATCAGGAACTAGGCAGAGCCCAGCAGCATCAATTGACCCATAAAAACTAAATCCTTCTACAGCCCATAGCCTTTGCTCTAACATGCTAATTTTGGAGCTTTCCTCAGCTTCTACCCTTACCTTTTCCTTGTCTTTCTCTTTTACATCATCTAGATCAGGAATTGGTTCTGCTGCCTTTTCAGTGAAGACAGGATTTATATAGCTATTATACTGCCCTGGGTTGAAAGCTGATGGCATTCCAGGACATGTTGGATATGCAAAATGTTGTGGTGGGACCTCTTGGGCAGACTGGGCTTGAGGTGGGCCAAAACCTGGAGGGTACAATGGGTCAGCCACTTCTTGCTGGCTTGTACTTCCTTCAACTCCTTTTCCTTTATTCATATTATTGAGAGCCTCCAGAATTTTGCTAAGTTCATTTTCAATCTTCTCCTGAGCTTTTTCTAGCTTTTCAAATCTATGAGAACTTTCCTCCTCCATTTGCCTTGCTTTGGATCTTGTGTTGTATGGATGAGCAAGGTTTTCGCTAGATGGAGCTATCCTTGGACCTTGAGTACCATACTTATGATTAGAAATGTTATGCTGTGCCTTATGTATGATGCTTTGATGCACAAATGAAATGTACATTTTTTGAATGAGATCTAGTATGAAATGAATGCAAATGATTGTGTTGAAACATGATCATGGAAAGAATACAGATGCATACAATCAGACAAACAACATAGTTAGTTCCGTGGATGAAACGTAAGTGATGCTGATGCATAATGTTACATATGGTAAAAATAATACACAAAGTCAAGCAATCAAAATGATTAGATAAACACCCTTTTTGTGTCCTAATTTTAGGGTATATCTATCATTGGGTAGAAAGAGCTCTATCCTAGGTTTAGGCACTCTTAAGGTTCACTACATGCGGTTTTAAGGTCAGAGTCTAAAGGTCCTCAAATTGCTCCTTACATCATTGTCCATCACAGACTAGTAAGGCACCCTAATCCTCATCTATTACAGGCTACAAGCGGAAAAGGTTCAATTTGAGTGGGAGTATTTCGCTAGCCACTGCGGAGGTATTAGACCTTACGAAAGCAATAGGTACTTTACTCCCTCCTAGAGGGACGGAGCTCGGGTGTAGAGCTCATGTTATGCATATGCACATGAATGACATAATTAACAAAGCAAATACACATAAATGAATAATAACACATATATACAAGAAGGGTTCAATTTTATTTAGCTTTTGGATAACACAAATTATTTGCTGGCCTGACTCTCAAGGTCCCCAATGGAGTCGCCAAGCTGTCATAACGTCTAGATCCGGGGATCTATCGCTAGACATTGACTTAAGGGAGTCGCCACCAATCTTTTTTATCTAGGTGCGATTGGCCACCTAAGGAATCTGTCCTTTCAGGGAACACCTAAGCTTAAGGGTCCCTAAAAGAATAGGTTTAGGTTTACAAACCAGAACAGGGTTCGAGAGTTCGGTTACGTGTGAGGAAGGTTATAGCACCCTCACAACGCCCATCAAAAGATGGTACCAGCTTAAATTTGTGTTATCCAAAAGCCTTAAAATTTTATCAAGTAATTAATTATTAAAAATTTTTCTCAATTGACTCTAATACTTTTAGCAGAAAATTGAGAAAATTTCCTCACCTCAAGAGTATGCAAGAAAAACTACTGTTTCACTTACAGAGGCTCCGTCGTCGGATTATTTAAAAGAAAAAAAACAAAATCAAAATTAAGATAGAAAGGAAGGAAAGAATGATTTTTTTTTGTAGGGAAAATTGATACTTTCAACTTTTCCCCAAAAATATTTTTTTTGAAATTTTGATTTTCAAGAAAAATTAATACTTTCAACTTTTCCCTAAAAATATATTTTTTTTAAATTTATTTCTGAGGAAAATTGATACTTTCAACTCTTCCCCAAAAATATTTTTTGGAAATTTATTTCTAAGGAAAATTGATACTTTCAACTTTTCCCTAAAAATATTTTTTTTTGGAAATTTATTTTTCTTTTAAGGAAAATTGATACTTTCAACTTTTCCCTAAAAATATTTTTTTGGAAATTTATTTCTAAGGAAAATTGATACTTTCAACTTTTCCCTAAAAATATTTTTTTTGGAATTTTTTATTTTTATTTAAAGAAAATAAAAAATAAATAAAAAGAATATTACATAAACCTAATCTAATAAAAAAATTAAAATAAACAAATAAACAAAGAAAAAAAAAAAAACCTGGAGCGGCTCGGATCGCGGCTCGGCTCAAGGAAGAGAAAACGGCTCGGGGGGAGCGGCTTGGCGGCTTGGCTCGGCTCGGCTCGGAGGGGGGCTGGCACGCGCGGGTCAGAAAGCGGGTCGACGCCCGGGTCGGGTCGGGTTCGACAAAACGTGCGGATCCTCTGGGTTACTTAAGGCCAAAACGACGTCATTTTGGGAGGGTATAAAAGGCAATCCCCTTCGTTTTTTCGGCAGAACGCTCCTCCCTCTCTCTCTCTTCTTCCCTTTTTCTCTCCCTTCTCTCTAAAAACCGAAGAACACCGGTGTCGGATTCTGGAAAATGTCGCCGGAATCTACAAATTTCGCCGGAAGTTGGCCGAAAGATCGCCGGTTTCTGGGATTCTTCACCGGAAACTGGGTAGGTCGCCGGAAACTTCAAGGTTGGCCGGAATTTTCGTCGAAAAATTCAAACTTCGTCGGAATTTCGCCGGAATCTGGAAATTTCCCAGAAATTTCCAGAAAAAATTTTCGCCAAAAATTTCTAAAAAATTTTTCTCACTCCTAGAACACTCCTAAACTTTTCTTAGCTTCCTAAACGCCTCCTTTTCTCTCAAATCAGTAGCTTTGCTTACTGTTTTCTGTGTGTTCAGCATTGTTCCAGAGGGTCCCTTTTATAGGGATTGATCAGGAGTTCCTGATCAATCCCAATTCCTCCTTGGACGGGAATTCAATCTTTGAATCCCACTGGACTCTTCTGATTGATTTCCCATTTCCAATGGGATTCTTCAGCCTTCAATCTCAGCCCTCCAAAATCAAAATCAAATAAAATAAAAAACTAGATAATTAGAGAAGATAAATCAGCAGATATTATAGGATAAACAATAATAAAAAAATATATCAGATATATAATTAGATAAGTAAAAATACAAAAATGAATAAAATAAAAAAGATAAAAAATATATATATATATATACATAAATAATAAAATACACATAAATATTAACAAAAAAAAAATAAATAAATATATACATATATTAATACATATTAATAATAATAAATAATACAATACATAAAATACAAAAGAAGAAGAAAAGAGAAAAAAAATACAAGATAAAATTGAATTGGGCTTACCCATTTGGGCCAGGCCCAATTGATCTGGGCCGGACCCAATTGGGTGTCTACACTAAGCAAGATCCTTGAAGCTTTGGATAAGATAAATGAAGGAAAAACAGTGAAGGAAGATATTTCGCATGAAGTCACTGAGTCACTATATCCTTTAAGTTATGGTCCATATCAAACCTAAGCCACTCAAAGCTTTTAGCCACAACAAATCATATTTCTAAGTTATAGCTACTTGAGAATGCCCTATACACCTAGTCAATGAAATGTTCAAAGTTACGTTAATCTTGTCTTTGCTGAAAAGACAGTCAAGTTAGTTTAATCCCTAATTCAGATGAGGCAAAAGAAAAATTAAAGTTGAAAATGGCGGCATCTTTAAAGGGACCTAAGACTAATCACACAATGAACACGATCGAAGAGAGATTGCAAGCTGTAAAAGGCATTTACTTTTATAGATCCATGGATGCTGTGGGACTTTGTCTGGTACCAGATGCGATGATACCCCTAAAGTTTAAAGTACCAAAATTTGATAAGTATGATGGTACTAAGTGTCTTATTATACATATCACAATATATTATAATAAGATGGTAGCACAGGCTAGTAACGAGAAAGTGCTAATGAATGTGTTCTAGAATAGTTTGATTGTGTTTGCTGTAAGATGGTATATTCAGTTAGACAGAACTCGCATGTGATCTTGAAAGGATCTGACTTAATCTTTCATTAACCAATACCGTCATATTATAGATATGCCTCTTGATTGTCTCTCATTGTAATGTATGAAGAAGAAAATAATTAAGTCTTTTAAAGAATATGCCCAAAGATAGTGGGATGTCACCACTCAAATGTAGCCACCATTAATGAAAAAAATAGTGCTATTTGTAAGCACTTTAAATTCATCATATTATGAGAAAATGATAGGGAATGGAACTAAAAATTTTGCTAATATGATGATTTCAGGTGAGATCATTGAAAATACTATAAAAAATGGTAAACTTGAAGGGGAAGAGCACTTTGCTACTAAAAAGATGCATAAAAAAAAGAAAGTGAGATTCAAGTTGTGGGTTTCGAAGGGCAGCAATTCAAAAACTACCCTTGATCGATCTATTCCATGTATTATCCTATCATAAGTTATGCTTCTATTTTCCCCTACCAATCAACTACATGACCTCCTCATTCATCCATAATAAGGCCCTTTGTTCGTCTAACCAATCCAACAAATGGGGTGCAAGAACTATGAAATAATCGAAAAAAACTTACGTTTGATCTTATTTCTTTAAGCTACACAGAATTATACCAAGAGCTTTACAAAAAACACTTGATCTCTTTCATTCTCACGAAATAACTTGAACTTTCTTATCCAAAGTGGTATGATTTCACTATCCATTATTACATCATTATGAGGTGATTAGCCATTCTATAGAAGATTGCACCTTTTTGAAATATAGGATGTAAAGTCTAATTAAAGAAGGGCTAATAAATTTTGACACCGGTAAAAATTTAGCACCCAATTTCAGTGGTAACTATTACCTAATCATATAGTCAATGCCTTAAATGAAGATAAAAAACATATGCAAAGAAGAGTAAAAGAGATCAAATGCCACTCAGTCAATTATATGAGGTTTTATATGAGATTAAGATAATATAACCAGTAGATTCATGTACCTATCATAGAAGATGTATCCCAAATCAAAGATGTAAGTATCACAATAAGGGTTCGGGGTACTTTATTAAAACATGCAAGCAGTTTCATGATGAGATGTAAAAGTTAATGGATTCTTACTAGATAGAGTTATACAAAAAGATAGAAGCCTAAAAAAATATCGAAGTGGCTATGACAAACAAATGGGCATCGAAACAGATCACTATATATTGTGATGAGAAGTCAAAATCAATTAGAGATAAATTTATTCCTAGGCTAGTGATCTTCAAAGTCTCAAGTCCATTTCTTTACAATGATGAGAAGGCTGTACCATGGTAGTATGATTGCAAGGTAGTAGTTCAATGGCAAGAAGAAGTTGTACCTAAATCTAAGGCTACCAACATAATCGATATAGGTTGCATGACCAGAAGTGAAAGATATTACACTTTAAAGGCATTAAAAAAAGTGAAAAAAAAGATGAAGGTGATAAAAAATAACTGAGCCAAAATTGACTATAGAAAAAGACATCCTAAGGTCTATACTAAAAAAAGAAGCTTGTGAGTTTTTTAAGTTAGTAAAGCATAGTGAATATTATGTGGTGAAGCAATTGAACAAGATGCCAGCCAAAATCTTTTTGTTGTCACTGCTACTGAATTCAAAACCCTATTGCAGTGCCTTATGTAAAAATGTGAAATTAGGCTTATATGGCACATAACATGTTTGTGGAATATGTAAACCACTTGACAGGGAACTTGGTGGTACCACATTATATCTTTTTTATTGACGATGAAATTTCACCCGAAAGTAAAAAAAGTACAAAGGCTTTGCATGTCACTGTTAAATGCAAAAGCCATATAATAGCTAGAGTCTTTATTGATAATGGTTCGGCTATTAATGTCATGTCTATGTCTACTATAACAAGATTACCTATTTATATGTCTCACATCAAAAGTAGTCATATGGTTGTCTGAGCATTTGATGAGACTAGGCGTGAAATATTGGAAGACATTGAGATACCTATGCAAATGGGATCATTTGTTTTCAATATAAAGGTTTAGGTTATAGATATTTCTCTATCATATAACCATTTATTAGAAAGACCATGGATTCACACAATAGGTATTGTTTCTTTCTTTTTGCATAAAAAGGTCAAATTTAATATGAAAGATCAATTGGTGATCATGGCCAGAGAAAAAGACTTGCTGGTGACTCAGTTTATAAATGCCTCATATGTAAAAGCTGCAAAAGAGTCATTAGAATACTTTTATCGATCTTTCAAACTTGTTAACATCATAGGTTAAAGACTTAAGAGGCACTAGCCAAAGTTCAATAAAATCATGATTAGTCAGATGATTAATAAAGGTTAGAATATTTAAGTTGGTTTAGGCAAAAATCTGTAAGGGATAAAAAAAGCACCAATGATTAAAGACAATAGTAAAAGATTGGGCCTGAAATGTGAAATGAAAGGAATACGAGATAATAAGATGAGGGTAAGAGATATGACAATGGTTGTCCCCCACTTGTATAAAACATTTAGTCTTGGACGATATATGTACCCAGGAACTAAGAAAAGCATCGAAAAAGAACCAAGCTGGGAAAAAGCTTTCGCTGAACTGTCCATCCAAATGGTAGGCAAGAATAATCGAAAGAAAGAAGCGTTGGTTTACCTATGCCCACCAAACTTTGAACTAAAGAATTAGAATGTCATCTAGATGCCTGCTATCCTTGATACTCTTTCAATGTAATTTCAACTTCTAATTGCTTAGGCCCAAAAGTATTGGGATGATCTTTTATGTATAGGCCTTTTATTATCCACTATTTAAATAAAAGATAAGAGCATGCATTTTATCCATTTGTTTTATTTAATCCACTTTCCCATCAAAGTATTTTGCCAATATTTCCTATTTCATTTAATTTTATGTCTCCAAAAGAATATGAAGGTAATCATGATAATGATCAGGGATTTAATTTTAAAAATTTAATTAATAATGATAAACTCGACATTGAAAAGGATTCTGAAAAATAAACTTTACCTCTAGATTTAATGAGATTAATTAAGCAAAAAAATAAATTTATTAAGTTTCATCAAAAAGTTACTGAGATGATCAATTTAGATGATGTCGAGAATAGAAAAGAAGTCAAGGTCGGTATCTCGCTCCCAATGGTTGATAGATAATGATTAAAGGATCTACTTTGAGAATTTGTAGATATATTCGCTTGGTCCGACCAAGATATACCTAGGCTCAGCATTGAGATAGTGGAACATAGGCTATCCCTGAAGCCTGAATATAAGCCAGTTTAACAAAAATTGAGAAAGATGAAACTGAAAATGTTGTTGAAAATTAAAAAAAAGGTAAAAAGCCAGTTTGATATAGGTTTTCTACAAGTGGCCAAATATCTTGAATGGGTGGTTAATATAGTATCTGTCCTCAAGAAATATGAAAAGGTATGAATATGTGTGGATTATCATAATTTGAATAGGGCTAACCAGAAAGATAATTTTTCTCTCTTATATTAATACATTGGTGGATAATACAGCCCAACTTGTAATTTTTTCTTTTATAGATGGATTCTCTGGTTATAATAAAAAAAAGATTGCTTAAAATGACATGAAAAAGACTACTTTTGTAACTATGTAAGGAACCTTTTATTATAGGTTACCTTTTGGATTGAAAATTACTGGGATAACTTATCAAAGGGCTATGGTGACACTCTTCCATAATATGATGCATAGAGATATTGAGATGTATGTGGATGATATGATCACAAAATCTAAAATAAAAAAGGATCATGTAGCTAACCTCAAAAAATTGTTTGAAAAGTTAAAGAGATTTCAGCTCAAATTGAATCCATTAAATGGAGCCAAGTTAGGGAAACTATTTAGCTTTATAGTTAGTGAAAGGGGAATAGAAGTTAACCTAAACAAGATTCAAGCCATTTAGAATTTATCCCCACCAAGTACACCAAAGGAAGTTTGAGGCTTTTTAGGCAAATTAAATTACATCTCTTGATTCATTTCTCAACTTACTTTTAAATGCAATCCCATCTTTAAATTCTTCTAAAAATAATCTTGGTGAATGGAATATAGAATGTCAAAAGGCTTTTAATAAGATTAAGCAATACATATCCAATCCTCCTATATTAGCACCACCCGTTTCGAGAAGACCATTGATTCTATACATAATGATGCACGAGAAGTCGATGGGATGTGTGTGGGATAGTAGGATAAATCTGGCAAAAAAGATAAAGCTATTTATTACTTGAATAAGAAGTTTATAGAATATGAGTCCAAGTATTCATCATTAGAGAATATGTGTTATGCTTTGGCTTGGACGGCTAAAAGACTCAGGTAGTATATGTTTTACCATACAACTTGGCTTATAACTAAATTGGACCCAATGAAGTATATCTTTGAGAAGTCATCATTATTAAGAAGAATCACAAGATGGCAAGTAATACTTTCGAAATATGACATAGTGTATGTGACCCAAAAGATGATCAAAAGAAGTGCCATTACCAAAATTCTCATGAACTGAGCCACTGAAGATTATGAACCCGTGAAACTCAATTTTTCGAATAAAGAATTAATGGCCACCTTAAGACTAGAAAAGGAAAATGATGATGGAAAGTCATGGAGAATGTATTTCGATAGGGCTACTAATGCCATGGGGCATGGGATTAGAGTAACTTTAATGTCTTCAAAAGGACACTATTACCTTGTTATAGCAAGATTAAACTTCAATTGTACTAATAATGTTAATGTCTCCAAAAGGACACTATTATCTTGTTATAGCAAGATTGAACTTCAATTGCACTAACAATGTGGCTAAATACGAGGTTTGTGTTATGAAATTGCAAGCTACCTCAAACAAAAAAATTGAAGTATTAAAGTTGTTTAGAGATTCAGCCTTGGTTACCTATCAATTGAAGAGAGAATGGGAAACAAAGGGACTTAAAACTTATCTCGTACTATAAATACATCTTAGAGTTGTGCAAACAATTCAAGATAATTCAATTTGAACATTTGCCTCATAAAAAAAATCATATTATAGATGCCTTGGCCACTTTGGCTGTAATGGTGTGAATTAGTAATAATGCTAAAATTTAGCCCATCAAGTTAGATGTTAGGGATATACAGGTGCATTGTGCCAATGTGAAGGAGAAAAAAGATGGAAATCTCTGGTATTATGATAATCTACGATATCTAAGGGATCAACAGTACTTGAATCAAGCAACAGAGAATAATAAGAGAGTCCTAAGGAGACTAGGTATATGATTCTTTTTAGATGGAGAGGTTTTGTATAAGAAAAGCAGAGATCAAGTATTATTGTGCTATGTAGGTGCTTTTAAGGCTAAGAAAATTATTGAAGAGGTACATAATGGTGTATGTGGAATACATGCCGATGGTTACATGATGACAAGACATATTATGAGAGTCGAATAGTATTGGTTGGCAATAGAGAGAGATTGTATTGATTACGCTCGAAAGTGTCACAAATACCAGATTTACACTGACAAGATTCATGCTCCACCTATTACTTTACATGTTTTGGCATTACCTTAACTATTTTTTATATGGGGTATAGATGTCATTGGTCCCATTACCTCAAAAGCATCAAACGGGAATAGATTCATTTTTGTGATGATTAATTACTTTACTAAATGGGTTGAAGTAACTTTTTTTACAAATGTAACTTGATCAGTAGTCTACAAATTTATCAAAAGAGAAATACTCTGCAGATATAGACTTTTGAAAAAAATTATCTCAGATAATACAAAGAACTTGAATAATAAGATAATGTAAGAAGTATGTGCTCAGTTCAAAACTAAACATCATAATTCAACTCCATACCATCTAAAGATGAATGGAGCAGTAGAGGTTGTAAATAAAAATGTCAAAAAAATTTTGAAAAAGATGATTGAAACATGTAAGAATTGGCATGAGACATTGCCTTTTGCTTTATATGCTCATCGAACATCAGTACGCACCTCCACCAGGGCAATTTCATTTTTCTTAGTTTATGGGATGGAGGTCGTATTGCCAATGGAAGTAAAAATCTCATCTCTAAGAGTCCTAAGGGAAGTGGTGTTAGAAAAAGCTCAATGAATCTAAGAGCACATGAACAATTGAACTTTATTGAAGAAAGAAGATTAGTGGCAGTATGTCACAGCCAATTATACTAAAAAAGAATGATGAGAACTCATGATAAAAAGGTCCGACCTTGTTAATTTTGAGAAAAAAAGTTGGGGTTAAAAAGAATTCTCTCGAGTCAATATGATGTTATGAAAATGGCTTTCTCAGGAGAAGCCTTATTTTTTGTCGGAGATGGATGGAGATGACTTTCTTAATCTCATAAATTTTGATACTATGAAGAAATGCTTTACTTAAAAAAAAGTACAAGTTAAAAACCTGAAAGGGTGGCTTGATAAAAAAAAAAAGAGAGTTCAAGTTGAAAACTTAGAAGGGTGGCTTGAACTAAATAGATGTTTATCTGAGTTGAAAACTTGTAAAAATGACTTGGATAAGGAGGATATGGCATCATTCGAGAGGTACACCAAAATTAGTGAATTTTGAAGAGCTTTAAAGTGATAAGGGCATTATATGGTTGAGTTTTTTAAGAAATCCAAGATTTATTGTCATGATTATCTGATTTTTTGTTTTGGGGCATCATTATCCCAAATAGTTGTGTCTATACACCTTTATTTTATTCCTTTATCGTTATCTGTAATTTACTTTTTATCCAAATAAATAATATTTATTTCATTTTATTTATGTTTCGTTTTTAATATTTTTTTTCCTTTTTATGCTTTACCATGAATCGAAAAAGTGCATAATTCTCATTTTATATGTTAAAATTGGGATAATGATTAATAATTGATTAATATCATAAGCAATTATATATTATTTTGAGAGAATTGAAAAGGACGAAAGCCAAAGATGATAAAGTCATTAATTTTGAAAGCTCCCCTTGGGACTAAGATAAGTGCCTATAATGAGTATGAAGAATGGTTTGTAATCTCCTTGCGAGAAGTATATAGAGATGAGAATACGAAAGAAAGCTATCAAAACTTTAGTACCACAATTGAAGTTTCATTTGCATCCTAGATAGGGCATGCACTTACATAATTGCATTATCATTTATCACTTACAGTTTGATCCTAATCACTCATTTTAATCTCGGTTAGGTCTAAGTCATCTGTTTAACTCACTGTTTGATCCTGGTCACTGGTTTTGATCTTGACTCGGTCTGGGTTATTCACTCATTTCAATTTTAGCTTAGTCCAAGTCATCTTTTTGACTCGTAGTTAGACCTCGATCATTTATTTTTTATATCAACTCGGTTCATGTTAGTTTAGTTTTTGGACCGAAGGCCTAATCTCAGTCGTTCATTTTGATCTCGGCTTGGTTCGAATTATTTTTTGGACTCAGGGCTCAATCTCAGTCATTTGTTCTAATCTTATTTCGGTCTAAATCTTTTTTTTTACCTATGGTTTAATTCTGCTTATTCATTTTGATATCAGCTTGGCTTAGATCATTTAAATTATCAGATTACGACTTAGTCCCTATCATTTTTGTTATTTTTGCTTACTGGTTTGACTTTCATTTTTTAGGCTCACACAGAATGAATGTCTAAGTCTTTACACCTTCCCTGTCTAACAAGGATGTGCAAAGAATGACAAGTTTATTATTGTTGTTATTATTATTATTGTTGTTGTTCAGATTGTGGCTTAGTCTCTGTCATTTTTGTTATTTTTGCTTATTGGTTTGACTTTCATTTTTTAGGCTCTCACAAAATGGATGTCTAAGTCTTTACACCTTTTCTGTCTAACAGGGATGTGCAAAGAATGACAGCTTTATTATTGTTGTTATTATTATTATTATTGTTGTTATTATTATTATTATTATTGTTATTGTTGTTATTATTATTATTATCTTTATTATTGTTACTATTATTATTATCTTTATTATTGTTACTATTATTATTATCCTTATTGTTATTATTATTATTATTGTTGTTGTTGTTGTTATTATCATTATACTTATTATTATTATTGTTATCATCATCATCATCATCATCATCATCATCATCATCATCATCATCATTATTATTATTATTATTATTATTATTATCAATCGAAATAATGGGATTTCAATTCAAGATTGGATCAAATAAGGAGATTTGCTAAAACTTAGGCCTAAAATCACGTTGGATAGAATTCAATCCCAGGATTCAAGTCTGAATTAGTCTTTTGAACAGAATCCAATTCAAGCCTGGATTGGTTCTGTTTGAGCCCTAAAATTAGCACTAAGGTAGACTATAAATTGGACATAGAATCATAAAGAAAGGTAGAGTTGATTTTTATGGGAAACCTATTTAAATTTGAAGTTTTTGAGATTAAGGGTTTCTGGTGATTGTTTCTAGGTTTAAATTTTTGGGTTTTGATTTGAAATTCTAAGATTGAAAGTTTGAATTTTGGGTTTTAGGTTTGAAGTTCTAGGTTTAGGTTTGAAATTCTGGGTTTGGAGTTGAATTTTTGGGAAATGGGGAAAAAATTTAGGTTTGGGTTTGAATATTTGTATATTTCAATTGAATTTTTCGATGGAGTTTAAATGTTTTAGCTGAATTTCGACCAATTGTCCAAAAACCAATGATCAAACCCAGTTTTCAGTAGTTGTTCTAGGATTTTCTAGAGAAAAGGCAAAAAGAAATTTTTTAGAGAGAAAGAAGGTTAAACGGTTCTGAAAAAAGGTTGAGAAGCTTGGCTTTTATACCTGCACCAAATGACACCATTTCAATCAGCCTAGGATTTGTGTGAACCCGTTTAGGATCCGCGTGTTGCCTGTAGAGCAACCCGACCCGATCACAGGTTTTTTGTTCTTTTTTATTTTCATCTTTTGATTTTATTTTCTTTTTTTCGTAATTTTCATTTTTTAAACTTTTTTCTTATTATATTTTTATTTTTATTTTAGTTATCATTATTATTTTACTATTTTAAAATTGAGCAATTTATGACTTTTCTTTTATTTATTTTATTTTTGGAAAACAATATAAAAAAATTGTTTTCTCTTTTCAAATAAATTCATGAATTCTACCTAACTATTGGAGGATTTTTCATGAATTTAAATTTTATGGATTTTGCTAAACTATTGGAGAATTTTATAAAATCAAAAAAAATATTTTGTATTTTATTCGACCAAACTATTGGAGGATTGCATCTTAAGTTAAATCTTACCAAACTATTGGAGGATTTAATGAATCTTCTCAAAAACAAAATTTTATATTTTACAATAAAATCTCACCAAACTATTAAGAGATTTGCATCAAAGTAAATTTTACCAAACTATTGGAAGATTTTATTAATTATTTTCTTGGGTAAAATACATTAATAAATTTGATGACAGAGTCTCTTCAAGGTAGGACACTAATCCCTATAAATACTCTTGAGGTCAGAGAATTATCTTAAATTACTACCAAACTATTAGAGTAATTTTAAGTTTAATTTTCAATATTAATTATTTTGGGTAAATTGTAAATATGGTTAAGGCTTGGATAATTTGAAATCAAACCAGTACCATCCTTTGGATAGGCATTGTGAGGGTATTATAACTTTCTTTATACGTAACCGTACTCTCGAACCTAAAATCTAATTTCGTGGACTAGAATATACTATTTAAAGATATCTAAGTCAATCTTAGGATTCCTCTTTAAATGAGATAGATTTTATCAGGTGATCGATCATACCTAAACAATAAAGAATTATGGTGAGTCCCAAACTCCCTGTCTAGTGATAGGTTTATTGATCTATACGTTATGATAATTATGACACGTAATTTTAGATATCCATTTTGTATTATTATTATTATTATTATTATTATTATATTTTTTTTTCTTTTTTGATCTATTTGACAAAAATCTTAATGCATAACACCCTCCCCAAAGTCTAAAACTTTAGCGACCGTCAGCCGTCGGCAACCACCTAACACCCTTGCCTAACTTAGTAGTGTGCAATTCACACACCAAAAGTCTAGGTTGGTTGAAAATCTGATATTTAAATCCTAAAAAGCTTTATAAATAGAACTTGTTTCCTGCAAGAAAACAAAAAGAGGGGATCGACAAAAAAAAACCTAGCAAAAAAAATGAATAAACCAAAAAAAAAAGCTTTGCCGAACCAAAAAAAAATTTCTTTTTGTAAAAACCAAAAATAGAAACCAAATACCACAACTATACACAAATCCATAGCCACTGGAAATAGGGACCTTAGTGTCTTTAAAAAAATAAAAAAAGAAAACATTTTTTATCGTAACTTTAGGCTTTAATCTATGTAGTTTGAGGTCGTTTCTCATAAAACTAAGTTCGGATCTATGTTTAGGGGTTGAGAGGAAGGTTTTTGGTGACTTTGGTTTTTTTCAACCACTGACGGCCAGCGAACGATGATGGTGATGGGCATATGGCAAAACGCTGATTAATTGGATTCTAGGTTTGAGGTTTTTCGATGAGGCTAGTTTTTTCTAGAGAGAGTTTAAGAAAGAGAAGAGTTAGAGAGAGAAAAGGAAGAAGAAAAATAAAAGAAAATAAATTTAAGCTTTTATAATTACTGTCAAGACCAAAATAATGTCGTTTAGGACCCAAAGGATCTATGCATCGACTTGAGACTTGACTCGGGATCCATGCACCCGACTCTGCTTGCTATTGATTTTGACCAGTTCACTTGAATCGAATTTGGACCACTGAACTGCTGAACTAATTGATTGAGCCACTGAACCATCTTTTGACCAAGTGTTGACCAAGGATATTTTAAATATATTTGCCATAACTTTTTATCCTTTTATTTTTCTGCTCAAATTTTTTTATATATATTTGTTATGCAATTTATGATTTTTCTTTTATTTTTTTATAAACTTTTGATAGAAAAATAAAATAAATGATAGAATGTATAATTTTTTTTAAAAAAAATTGGCTCAAAAATAAATTTAGAAAAATTTAAAGTCTTAATTTTCTTTTAAATATTTTTTTTAAATCATAAAATGACATAATGAAAATTAAAATTTTAATGAATAAGAATAAAGAAATATAACAAAATAATAAAAAATAAATAAAATATAATAAAATAGAAATAAAATCACAAGTGCTGATTTTATTAAAAATATTTGCACAAAAGAATTTTCTAAAATATTCTAAAAGTGTTAGAAATATTTTAATATTCTTTAGGCATAAAAAATACTAAAAAATATTATTAATAAAAATATAAAATCACAAATGGTGATTTTCGCGCAAAAACAAATCTTTAAAATATTCTAAAAGTGTTGAAAAGATTTTAGAAAATTTCATAATAATAATAGTAATAACAATATTCACATTAGATAAATATAAACAAAAATAATAATAAGAATATTTATAAGATCACAAGTGGTGATTCTTTAAAAAATATTTTCTTAAAATTTTACCAAAAGTGTTGGTAAGATTTTTGAAAACCTTTTCAAAAAAAATAATAAAATATAAAATGTTTAAATTATCAAAATAAATAAAATTTTACAATAGTAAAAGTCATGAGTGGTGACTTTATCAAAATTTCTTAAACAAAAGATTTTCTCAAAATAATCCAAAAGTGTTGGAAAAATTTTGGGAGTTCAGCCAACAAATTTTACTTCGATAATAAAATAAACAATCAATAAATATTACTAAGTAAATTTAAATTTTTGTCGATAATAAAATTAAGAAGGAATTACAAGTGGTGATTTTCTTCCAATTTTTTTAAAACCATACCAAAAGTGTTGGTATAAAAAGATTATAATTTACTTAAAAAATATATGAAAATAAATCCAATGATGGAGTCTCTTCAAAGAAATAAGTGATTTCTTTGAATACTCTTGAGGTGAGAAAATTTTAGGTTATACGAAAAATATCAAAAAGAACTTAGAAAAATTTCCATAATAAGAAAAAAAGAAAAAAGAAAGTAAAACACTATTTAAACAAGACTATTCTAGGATCATATAAAATTAATTGATATCATATTTAAATGAGCGTTTTGGGGGTGCTATAATCTTTCCCACAGTAACTTTACTCACGAACCCAATCTTAAATTTGTAGACCAAAAATAGGACTAGTGGTTAATCACACCTCAACAAAAAATCTTAGTGGCAACTTCTTGATCTTTATGTCTTGCGATCGAGTCCCTAGACGAAAAATCATGATGATAGTTTGGTAACTCCGCTGTGGATATCAAGAATCGAACCAAAAATTAATTTTAATATGATTCTGGGTCTTGGTTAAATAGTCTAGTTTTTTTTATTCATTCATTTTATTGATTCATTTGACTAATTTTTCCTTTGTTTGTTTATGTATTTGTTTGAAAGGTGTTTGAAAATCTGTTCCATCACACATTACACATACATATCATAACATAAGCTCTAGACTCAGGCTCTATCCTTCTTAGGAGGGAGTAGAGTATTTATGCTCTTGTGAGGTGTTAACCTCTGCAATGGTTAGCGAAATAATCCCACTCAAATTGAATCCTTTTTATTTGTAGCCTATCCTGGATAAGGATCTAAGTGCCTTACTAGTTCAATTGGATGATAGTAAGGAACAATTTAGGAACACCTATACTCTCATAAGGTGTTAGCCTTTATAATGGCTAATGAAATAGTCCTACTCAAATTGAATCCTTTTAATTTGTAACCTATCATGGGTAAAGATCGAAGTGCCTTACTAGTCCGACTAGATGACAGTGAGGAACAATTTGAGAACCTTTAGCTTGTTATCCTAACCTAGCATATAAAAGACCTAGGAAGCCTACCTTAAGATAGAGCCATTACCACCTATAATTTAGACTTGTCCTAAGCAGTACAAGGACATAATAAGGGACAAGCTATGATTGTTTTAACTTCTTATTATTTGTCTCATACATCATCACATTTTCATATAGGGAGTTGTTTATGATTTACCAATTTTGACAAAATGATTCTTGGTTACATCCATGGAAAGCTTAGAGTAGTCTCAATCCTCATCGGTCTAACATGATGCCTTGAAAATCAAATCGAGAAAACACAAAGTAAAGAATGAGATTGTTTACTGGTAGATTATGTGTCCATTCTTTATAAAAGGGTTCATTTTAATTTGAATCAAAATGACCTTTCCAATTTGGCCTTGATCTGGAAGTAATGGAACAGCAATGTGCGAGAAAAATTTCAAGAGAAATATATAGACTTAGCATTGCTTCTCTCAGTAAAGGTGGATGAAGAACTTATTAGAGTTAACATGTGGTTTTGGGATCCTTCATATAGATACTTTGTGTTCAATAAGGTGGATATGGTGCCCACAATTAGGAGTATTCCACATTGCTTTGCCTACACCCTTCATGTCCTGACAAAGTTTATTTACGTAATAAAAGCATAGGTTACCAAAAAAAGCTTACCGTGACGATGAAAATAAGTGTGGAAGAGGTTGATAAACATGTTAAAAGAAAATGTGAGAATGCATATATTCCTTGTGATTTCCTATATAGTCACCTAGTCAAAACTACATATGACAAAAGTTACATGACTCTGTTTACTCTAGCCTTGTATGGGATGGTGGTGTTCCCAAAAAGACTTGGATATATAGACATAGCAGTGTTAGATTTCTTAGAGCAAGTTGAGAACAATATCAATTCTGTATTAGTCATTTTGGTAGAAACTATCAAGTTTTTGAATTTTTGTCAACAAGAAAGAAAAGATCATTTTATAAGGTGCATACAACTCTTATACATGTGGATGTAAAGTCACTTTGAAGCCAAGGAGGGCAAAAACCTTATCTCGCCTTTAGCATTCCTCTAAAGGAATTTTATGAGATCAAATGGTCAAAATTGAACTTCAAGAAACATATCCACACCTTATTTATGAAATTTAACGCAACATGTGGTGTGGATAGGTGTGTAAATGATACATTAGTACTCGTAAGCTACTCGGGTTCGATTCGAAAAAAACTTGAATTCGATTTGATTATTGTCAAGTCGAGCTCGAGTATTCTTATATCTGACTCGAGTAGCTCGTGAGCTTAATCTAGCTTTTATATTTAAATATATTTTTATTATTTTAATTAATAAAATATTTCGAGTCCGAGTTCGAGTTCGAGTTCGAGCATGAATAATCGAACTCTTGTCAAATATACGAATCGAGCTTATTTTTACATATTAATCGAGCTTAATCGAGCTTAATCGAGTGAGCTTGAGTAGCTCGAATTCGATCACGAATCGAGCTCGAGCTTGAAAAATAAAACTCAATCGAGCTCGAGTCGAGTATCGAGCCCCGAGTTGTGAGTCGAGCTTGAGCTCGAGCTTCTCACTATTTGGCTCAACTCGGCTCGTTTACAGCCCTAGGTGTGGATGGCTCCCTGGATGCCATATGATTCAGTACTTTACAACTATAAGGACAAACATTGGGTTTCACTTTTAAGCCTCTGAGGTGTGACAACTTATGCGCCATTAATGGTGTTGAGGCAGCTTAGATATGAATAGTTTATTCCAATGTTGTATGGACTTAATCAGTTAGGCTTTGCATACGGTGAATCGTATTCCATAAAGATGGTATAAAAAATTGTCCAAACATGAAAACAAGTAAAAAGAATGGAGTGAGGTAGGTACACCTATAAGATCAGCTCGAAATATTCTATTTGGTGCACTAGGGGGTTAAAGATGTTGTGATTTCAGATGAAGATAGTTTAAGTAGCCCATCTAGTCCAGTTCCTCCAAAGCCTCAAGATTTGTTGTTAGAAGCAAAAATTACAAAGCAAAAATTGCAAAGTGAAAGTTACAGGAAGAAAAAGAAGAATTGGAACACAAAAACATAAGGCTCAAAAAAAATGAAGGAAAGTATGCAGCAACAAGAAAGGGAAATCCAATAGATTAGCTAGGATAGAGATGATGGAAGAATTTGTTTACGAATTTAAACAAGACACACTCATCTACCATTCATAAACTAGCTCGATTTCTAAAAGAAAATGAACAGTTACAAGCAAAAATAAGAGAAAAAGAAAATGCATTCTCATAAATTCAAAGGTATAATTCAATGCTTTATAAGGTTGTCAATGAAGTCAAAGCTTAGGTTTTCATTTTAGAAGAGAATTGCCAAGAATACCTTGATAAGGGAGAGTAGTGGAAGAATGCATACGTGACAAAACAAGAACACTTAAAGCACTTGTTCGAACAAATCAGTATGGCTTCAAATAAGGCTATAAAAATGGAAAACGAGATCAAAAAATTAAAAATAAGAGTACAACTAGTTGGGGCACATAGCATGAATTTGCTAATCTTTTTTTATAAGGCACAAGATCAATATCAGCAGATAAAGAAGTTTTTTCGATAGGTAGTAGATTTTAAGCTTTTATGGATGTAATCTTGTACCAATAATAAGAATCATTTATTATTAATTGATGTGTGGCAAATTCCCTTTAACGCATTATGTTTATTTTGTCCATTCATGCGTTCATTCATACACTTGTTTAAATAAAACATCAAAATATAATATCCTAATTCATAACAATTATGGTAATAGAGGATCAAAAATAGCTCACTTACCAAAAATTTTGATTCAGTCTAGTCACCATTCATACAATACTAAAGCTCAAACAAGAATCATAGAATAAGAATAGGCTAGTCGATTTGAGAGGATAGAGAAGGCTCAAGAAGAACTAAAAGAGGATATTAATAAGATAATAGACATGCTCAAGAATCTTAATAAAGAAAAAATGATGGAAGGAAATCCCAGCTTTCATAAGCTATCACCAGACATGGTTGATCCTTTATACCATCCAAGGTGTAAGCCACAATCGACCCAACCTTTTCAAAAAGTCAGAATAATAATCCCTACTCTTGGAGGATATTTCTATCCTTATCTAGGAATGACATCCGCACCTGCTCCAAGGCAGTTTCAAAATTTCACTAATCCCGTCATGGTAGAAAAACCACCCAAGCCAATCTTGGTTCATGACTTGGAGAATCTTAAAGAAAGAGAAAAGTTATGGATAAAGACATCGAAGAAAGTGAAAGATACCGGTGCCTAGTAAAAGATGACATTATTAGAAGAAAGACCTAGGGTCATAAAAGGAATGAATTTTTATTTAGTCCTAAACGTGGTCATTTCACTGAAATTTAAGGTCTTTAAATTTGAAAAATATAATGGCACAAAATGCCTAATAACTCATGTCACCATGTATTATCATAAGATGGTGGCACATGCTTGTGACGAGAAGCTATTGATGCACATATTTCAAGATAGCCTTAAGCGTTTTACAACCAGATGATATGTTCAACTAGACAGGGGTTGTATTCATTCCTGGCAAGAGCTTATAAGTGCATTCTTTACATAATACCAGTATGTCAATGATCTAACTCCAAATTATCTATCTTTATAAAGCATGAAAAAAAAGGTAACAAAAAGCTTTAAAGAGTATACACAAATATGGACGCATAAATACAGCCTCCCTTTACTGAGAAAGAGACAATGGTCTTTTTTGTGAACACCTTGAAAGCATCTTACTATGAAAGGCTAATAGGCAATGCAACCAAGAACTTTCAGATATCGTGATATCATGAGAGATTATAAAAAATGCCATAAAAAATGACAAGCTCGATACAAGAGAGACAAGTAGCACAAAAAAAGGTGTAATACTGAAAAAAAAAGAAAATAAAGCCTATGCAATAAATTATATGGGGTAACAGTTCAGAGGTTTTACGTCGTACCCCACAATAGTCTACCAAACTCATTACCCTCCTATAAACAATTTTACATCATCCTTCATTTGTATAAGCAATATCAATAATTATAAAAACTAGTTTATCCACCCTATTTTCAATCATCCTTTCAGACACCTACCTATTCATACAACCATCCTTCTGTACCTACTGGACTAGAATGGAGACCCAATCTAAGTAATGGTCCAAGAACATTAAAAAATACTCAAGAAAAAATCACTTTCGATCCTATCCTCATGACATACAAAGATTTATACCCTTAACTTATTGAGAAATATTTACTAGGTCTTGTTATTGTTGAACCTTTAAAACCTTCATTTCCTAAATTGTATGATCCTATTAAGCATTGTGATTATCATTATGGAAACTTGGGTCATTCTACAGAAAATTACATTGTTTTGAAGTGTAAAGTGTAAAGGTTAATCAATAAATGAGTGTTAAAATTTGATACTAGCCAATGAGGGACTTCAAATGTTAATAAGCACCATCTACCAAATCATATTAAACCATCAATAAATGCTTTAATTGATGGGTAAGCAAGCAACATGAAAAAAAAGATAGATGAAGTCAAAACTCTGATGGCTAAAGTGTTTGAAACCTTAATCAAAATTGATATGTTGAAGTCAATAGAGCGTTAAAATTGCTCTAGAGTGATTAACTCAGTCGAGAGCTGCAACTATCACAAAGGTGCTTTGGGGCTTTCTATCAAGAATTATGGTCAGTTTTATCAAGAGGTAGAGACGTTGATGGATATCAGTCGGATAGAATTTTATGAAAAAAGAGAAGACTTGATGAAAGTTGAAGTGTCTACTATTAAAAAGTTTGTGCATAAGTTGATAACAATCTATTATGATGAAAAACTAACCTTAAGGTCAGAAAAGCCCATTTCTCGATTAGTAGTGACAATTACTGTCCCTAGCCCTTTTTTTATATCAAAATGACAAGTAGTACCATGGAAATAAAATTATGACATACTGCAAACATAATAGGTGTAAGAGGTATGACTCAAGTGGAATATGTTATAGTCCAAAAACACTAAAGAAAGCCCATAAAGAAAAAGCAAAGGTCAGAGAAAAAGAAGAAGGTCAGAGTAATCCTATGGTAGTTCCTGATGAATAATTTTAGAAGTCGATCTCTAAGAATAAAGTTTGTAAAATTTTAAAACTAATAAAATATAACAAGTACAATGTGATAGAGCAATTGAAAAAGATGCCAGCTAGAATTTCGCTATTATCATTATTGCTAAGCTCAGAATCACACCTAATGCTATACTGAAAGTGCTCAATAAGCATGTGTCCCATAATGTATCTATTCAGTACATAGAACAACTTGTCAATAATCTGGCAATTTTAAACATCTCTTTCAATGATGAAAAAATTCCTCCTGAAGGGTCAGAAAGTATTAAAGCTCTCCATATTACTGTAAAATACAAGAGTCATATAATGGTTAAAGTTTTGATCAACAATGGTTCATTAATTAATGTTATCAATTAATGTTATTTGATGACTACTTTGACAAAACTACCTATTGATAGATCTTATATGAAGCCTAGTCATATGGTAGTTTGAGCCTTCGATGGGACCTGAAGAAATGTGTTGAGAGATATAGACATGCTATTATAAATTAGCCCTTACACTTTCAATATGAAATTTCAAGTTATGGATATCTCTCCCTCTTACAGTTACTTATTAGGTAGGTTATAGATTCATATGGTAGCTGTCATTCCATCCTTATTGCACTAAAAAGTTAAATTCATTGTTGATGAGAAACTTACATGTGTGGTAAAAGAAAAAGATTTATTGGTAACCCAATTGATAAATACTTCTTATGTAAAAGTAGCATATGAAGCCCTTTAGTGCTTTTATAGATTTTTTCATATTGCCAACATAACATATATGACTGAAAGATCTAAATTATATTCACCGCCCTTTTCTACAACTATTTAAATGGTTGTTAAACAGCTCACTAGAATGGGATGGTAACTTGGAATTAGACTAGGAAAGAACCTGTAAGGAATCATAGAGCCACTAGCATTATATGATAAGAACGACAAATTTGACTTGGGATATAAGCCAATAAGAGGGGACAAAATGAAAATGTTGAAAGAGAAAAAAGAAAAAAGAATGGCTAATCTTGGGGGATATGAGTTAGAGTTAGAACTAATGGTTATTTTTTATGTTTATGATTCTTTTTATTTAAAAGGATATATTTATCTAGATTCGCTTGAAGCCTTAAGTGAAAAATCGATGGAAGCTTTTTTTGAGCTAGCTATTCATATGGTGGATGAAGAAGAGAATAATAGCCAAGATGAAGAACTATTCATGCACCCATGTCCTTCAAATTTTGAATTGAATAGTTGGAAAATCATAGAGCTACATGTTATTTTATCGACTTTTGAAAAGTAATATGTTGTGAAACTTTAATTACTTGTTCCATGAGCATTAAGAGATCTTTTATGTTATGCTTCAAGTTTGTCATTTTAATAAAAGACTTAGAAGATGCATTTGCATTTCTGTTATTGCTTTTATTTTCATTATTTTTTCATTTTCCCTTTATCATTTCCTTGGTATTCCACTGTTATGTGTCAATATTCTCTTCATCCCGCCTATTTGCAAAGTCTCAAGTAATGAACATGAAGATAATCATGACAATAATCTTGGATTCAATTTCGAAAACCCAATTTATGTTGACAAACTTGATAATAAAAAAAATTCAGATAATTACACATTGCTTCCTGATTTATTGAAATTAATAGAACATTAAGATAAGCCAATTAAGCCTTACCAAAAAATTATCGAAATAATGAATTTGAATGATGATGAAAATAAAATAGGTTAAAATTGGTATGTCCTTTTCACTAGCTAATAGGCAAAAGCTAGAAAAACTACTCCGAGAGTACATAGACATGTTTGTATGGTCATACCAAGATATGTCAGGGCTCAATACTAATATTATAGAACATAAATTACCTTTGAAATCAAATTGCAAGCCAATATAGCAAAAGCTAGAGTGCATGAAGCCAAAGATGCTACTGGAAATTAATAAGTTGAAAAAGCAATTTGATGCTGGATTTTTAGAGGTGGTAAAATATCCTAAATCGATAGCCATTATAGTGCTTGTTCTCAAGAAAGATGGAAAAGTAAGAATGTGTGTCGATTATCAAGATCTGAATAGGGTAAGTCTCAAGGATAATTTTTTTTACCTCATATCGATACCCTAGTGGATAACACTATTGGGCATTCCATATTTTCCTTTATGGATGGCTTCTTAGGTTATAATTAGATTAAGATGGCTAAAGAGGATATGGAGAAAACAATGATTGTGATGTTATGAGGGATATTCTGTTACAAAGTCATGTCTTTTGGGTTGAAAAATGTTAGTGTTACTTATCAAAGAGCGATGATGACTCTCTTTTATGACATAATGCATAAAGAGATAAAAGTATATATGGATGATATGATCATAAAGTCTTGTAAAGAGAAGATCATGTAGTCAACCTCAAAAATTTGTTTGATAGGTGCAAAAAATTCCAACTAAAGTTGAACCCTGCCAAATGTACATTCAGTGTTAAATCAAGAAATCTATTGGGCTTTTGTGGGTAATGAAAAAGGATAAAAGTGAATTCAAACAAAATATGTGCTATTCAAAATTTATCACTTCCTCATACCTCAAAAGAATTATTAGGCTTTATGGGAAGATTGAATTATATTACCTGTTTCATCTCTCAACTCATCTATAAGTGTGATCCATTTTTAAGCTTATTAGAAAACATGATCTAAAAGAATGAAATAATGAATGCCAAGAAGCTTTTGATAAAATCATAGAACACTTGTTAAATCCACCTGTGTTGGTGCCACCAATTCTTAGAAAGCCTTTAATTTTGTACTTAATGGTACATGAAAATTCAATGAGATGTGTGCTAGGGCAAATAGATGAAACTAATAGGAAAGAACAAGTAATTTACTACTTGAGCAAGAAGTTCACTGATTATGAGTCCAAGTATGCACCATTAGAGAAGATATGTTATGCATTAGCCTAGACAGTTCAAAGGCTTAGACAATATATGTTTTATCATTCTACTTGGCTCATAGCAAAATTGGATTTTATAAAGTATATCTTTAAAAACCTTCACTTCATTGACAAAGAGAATAGCACAATTTCAAGTTATGCTTTCAGAATATGACATTGTTTATGTGACTTAAAAGGCTATTAAAGAAAGTGCAATAGCCAAGTTCTTTGTTGATCGTGCAGTAAAAAATTATGAGCTAATGAAACTTAATTTTTTGATGAAAAAGTGATAGTCATTAAAGAAAATGAATCTTTTGAAAAAAGATTGAAAGATGTATTTTAATGGAGCTGTTAATGCTTTGGGTCATAGTATTAGGACAATTTTGATATCCCTTAATCAACACTATTATCCTATCATAGCCAGATTGAATTTTAACTGTATAAATAATGTGGCTGAATACGAGGCTTGTGTTATAGGTTTACAAGCAGCAATTGATAAGAAGATCAAAGTGCTGGATACGTTTGGAGATTTAGCCTTAGTCATTTATCAATTACGAGATGAATG
Source organism: Durio zibethinus (assembly GCF_047325235.1). Lineage (NCBI taxonomy): Eukaryota > Viridiplantae > Streptophyta > Magnoliopsida > Malvales > Malvaceae > Durio > Durio zibethinus. The sequence continues at coordinate 14,548,619 of NC_143182.1, forward strand.
GAAAACGAGAGATTTTAAGTTGATATGATATCATCAATACATCTTTGAGTTGGTCAAGCAATTTGAAGAAATTCAGTTTGAGCATCTACCTAGAGAGGAGAACAAATTGCTAATGCATTAGCTACTCTAGCTACAATGATCAAAATAAATGTAAATATCGAAATCCAACCCATCAAGTTGGATGTGAAAGATATACCAGTGCATTACTCAAGTGTTGAAGAAGAAGTTGATAGGAAGTCATGGTATCATGATATTATACAATACATAAAGATCAGCAATATCCAAAACTTATAATAGAAAACAATAAAAAGGCTATCAAAAGGTTGGCTATGAGTTTTTTCCTTGATAGAGATATCCTCTATAAAAGGAGTTGAGATCAAATGCTCTTAATATATGTGAGTACAGTAAAAACAAAAAAAATTATTAAAGAAGTCTGTGAGGCACATACAAATGGTCATATAATGGTTAGACAAATCAGGAGAGCTGGCTATCATTGGTTAACAATGAAGGGTGATTCTATTGATTATGCTAAAAGATGTCATAAGTATTATATTTATGCCGATAAGATTCATGCTCTTCTATCAGCTTTGCATGTTTTGGCACCTCTATGGTCATTTTCTATATGGGGTATGGATGTTATCAGTCTCATTACTCTTAAAGCTTCGAGTGGACATTGATTAATCTTTATGATTATCAATTATTTCATGAAAGGGTAAAAGCTACATCATATACTGGTGAGACCTAATTCGTGGTATGTAAGTTCATAAAAAAAGAGATAATATGCAAATATGAGCTTCTAAAAATGATTATTTCTGATAATGCCAAAAACTTGAATAGCAAAATAATGAATGAAGAGTGCACTTAGTTCAAGATCCATTATCATAATTTCGTATCGCATCATCTAAAGATGCATAGAGCGATAGAAGTTGTAAACAAGAATATCAAAATGATCTTGAAAAAAATAATTGATACTTACAAAGATTGACATGAAAAGTTACCTTTTGCCTTACATGCTTATAGAGCATCAATCCAAACATCTATTAGGGCCACTCTGTCCTCATTGGTTAATGGGATGGAAGTTGTGCTACCAGTTGAAGTGAAAATCCCTTCACTGAGAGTTTTAATGGAAGTCGAGCCAGAAGAAGTATAATAGATCCAAAATTGCTACGAGCAATTAAATCTCATCGAAGAGAAAAAGCTTATAGCACTTTATCATGATCAATTATATCAAAAAAGGATGATGAAAGCACATGATAAGAAAATCTACTCTTTTCACTTTTAAGAAGGGGACTTAGTGCTCAAAGGATCCTTTCAAATCAATATGATAATAGAGAAAAATGAACACCAAATTGGAAAAGTCCATATATGGTAAAAAAAACTTTTTCTGATGGGGTATTGATTTTGACAAAGATGGATAGAAATGATTTACTTAATCCAATAAACTTAAATGTTATAAAAAATATGTTACTTAAAAAAAAGAAAAAAAAAAGAGAAAAGGGGAAATATCTAAGTTGAAAACCTAAAAAAGTGACTTGAATATAAAGGAAAAGTAGCATCATG